>NW_022261979.1:14167802-14216118 GCF_002021735.2 Oncorhynchus kisutch
GCGAGTTCAAACCCCTGAGCTGAAAGGTACCAATCTGTCGTTCTGCCCCTGAACAGGCAGTTAACCCACTGTTCCCAGGCCCATCATTGAAAATAAAATGTGTTTCTTACTGACTTGCCTGGTTAAATAAAGGTAAAAAAAAAAATAAAAATGCAGCGACTACAGCAACGAGTCTTTATGGGTACAGTACCAGTCAACATTTTGGAAACACCTACTCATTCATGGGGTTTTCTTGATTTTACTTTTACTATTTCTACATTGTTGAATGATGTGAAGAATTCAAAACTATGAAATAACACAAATGGAATCACGTAGTAACCAAAAAAGTGTTACACAAATCAAATAGATTTGATATTTTATATTCTTCAAAGAAGAATCTTCTTCTTCACCCTTTGCCTTGATGACTGCTTTGCATTCTCTCAACCATCTTCATGAGGAATGCTTTTCCAACGGTCTTGAAGGAGTTTACCACATATGCTGAGGCACTTGTTGGCTGGCTTTTCCTTCACTCTGCGGTCCAACTCATCCTAAACCATTTAAATTGGGTTGAGGTCTGGTGATTGTGGGGGCCAGGTCATCTGATGCAGCACTCCATCACTCTCTTCTTGGTCAAATAGCCCTTACACAGCCTGGAGGTTTGTTTTGGGTCATTGTCCTGTTGAAAAACAAATCCCACTAAGCACAAACCAGATGGGATGGCGTATCGCTGCAGAATGCTGTGGTAACCATGCTGGTTAAGTGTGCCTTGAATTCTAAATAAATCACAGACAATGTCAACAGCAAAACACCCCCACACCATCACACCTCCTCCTCCATGCTTCACGGTGGGAACCACACATGCGGAGAACATCCATTCACCTACTCTGCATCTCACAAAGACATGGTGGTTGGAACCAAAAATCTCAAATTTGGACTCATCAGACCAAAGGACAGATTTCCACCAGTCTATGTACATTGGTTGTGTTCTTGGCCCAAGCAAGTCTCTTCTTCTTATTGGTGATCTTTAGTAGTGGTTTCTTTGCAGCAATTCGACCGTGATTCGACCATGAAGGCCTGATTCACACAGTCTCATCTGAACAGTTGATGTTGAGATGTGTCTGTTACTTGAACTCTGTGAATCATTTATTTGGGCTGCAATCTGAGGTGCAGTTAACTCTAATGAACTTATCCTCTGTAAGTAGAGGTAACTCTGGGTTTTTCTTTCCTGTGGAAGGTCCTCATGAGAGCCAGTTTCATCATAGCGCTTGATGGTTTTTGCGACTGCACTTTTAAGAAACTTTTAAAGTTCTTGACATTTTCCAGATTGATTGACCTTCATGTCTTAAAGTCATTCTGGACTGTCGTTTCTCTTTGCTCATTTGAGCTGTTCTTGCCATAATATGGCTATCTTCTATATATCACCCCTACCTTGTCACAACACAACTGATTGGCTCAAACGCATTTAGAAGGAAAGAAATTCCACAAATGTACCTTTAACAAGTGTCATGGTTGTCCTGTGAGGAGCACAATGGGTCAGATCAGCTTGACAATAGCTGATAATAACCAGACCCTCTCCCCCCTGCAAAGGGGGGAGGAGGTCACTGGGCCGGTATTGACACCTCCACCCCCGGTCGTAAATTAAGCAGTAAATTAAGAGTACTCTCCCTCTACCCTCCAGTGTTGGCTAAAGGACTTTCCCTTTGTCTCCAGAGACTTTTGTCCCCCAAAAACTCAAACGTCCAAAAAAGTGGATAATGGAACAACAATTCTAACATAAAGAACGTGAATGGTCAGTGGGGAGATATGGAAAACTAATGTCATATGGTTGATTGTTTTGTGATGCCATTAACCCTTGTGGTCAGACCCGCACAGTTTAAAAACACTCAAGACATTCAAAGAATCAAGTAAAAAAAGCCCAAACTTTATTTGGTCTCGTCAGACTTTTCAGGAAGAAGAAATACAAAAACGTTTAAGGACCAGAACCTTCCAGAACGAAGGGAACCTTCTGCTCCAGACTACATGACAAGCCATCGAAGAGACACGGACAACTAAGAAGAAGGACACTTTGTTGGTTACTACATTATTCAATATTTATCATGTTCTTGATGATAGGGGCAGACACCAGAGAGGATTGTGTTTATCATGTTCTTGATGATGGGGGGGGCTGGGTGAAGATCATGGGGGAGGTGGTGGGCAAGGTCATCTCCCAGGCATCCAGCAGCATCACATCCAGACCCCTGAACATGGCCTTGAGCACCCTGTCCAGCTGGGTCAAGATCCAGTCACTGTTGATGAAGTTGTCCTTCCTTTGGTCCAGGTTGGCAGAGCGCACAACTACTACGGTCCCCGGAGCTCGGTTCAGAAGGCGAACCACCGCCCTTCGAATACGTCGTAGTCGGCGAATGTAGGCCTGCAGAGGGAAAAAGCTGAAATGGGTCGAAACGCTGATGACGACAACAGTGTCTGAACCACCGGCCAGGCCATCCAGCTCATTAGCTACATAGTGCAGCTGACTGACACTGAGAGGGGGCCAGAATATGGGGGGGCCGTGGCAGCGGTACTTCAACAGGATGTTGTTGGGTATGTTCACTGACATGAATGGCCCCGCTCTCACATGACTTCTAATGTTGAACTTCTTCAGCTCTGTGTGTGTGTGAGAGAGAGAGAGAGAGATGAATGTTGAGAGAAAGAGATCATTTTTACACACCTGAGACACAGTCGAGTGTAAGATGTAATAGGTTGGCAACAACACTCACCTGGCACAAAGCTGGTGAGGTAGTCATAGTACTGTCTAACGGTGGAGTCTCCGTACATGTACACCTGCTTGCCCTTCAGACACTGAATAATGGCAGCGGGGTCGTCCAACTGGCGTATTACGACACCATCCAGCGCCCGCCATGACCCTTGGTAGTAATACCCAGAAGGAGGGGTCCTGGAGGGGAGGGGAGGGGTCCTGATAGGTGCTGCCGCTACACTGCTGCTTTCCTCATCTGGTTTGTCTGAAATGCGGAAGTTGCCGTGATGCACAAAGCTACCATCACTTTACAGATACAATCAAAATTTTTCTTCACAAAATTCCCACCTTTCTCCTTTGGCAGCACAGTGACGCTGTCAGACCCTGTTGCATGAATATGCACGTTGATGTTGATGCCACTAAAAAAAATGAAAAAAAGAAAGAAAAGAAGAAGAAGAAAAAGAAGAAAAAAGACTGTAGCAAGCAATACCATTCACCTGAACCACTGTATAATCTGGGGTATAAATACTGCATAGCAGCAAGATGAAACAGACAGTGCACTTTGGACTCGATTCAATCACCCAAGTTCATCACTATAGCTGTGAAATTAAAAGGTAATTTCCCATTGAGCCGACATATGGCCGTGAATGCAGTCTTCGCTACCGCGGTAACATTGCCTTTCAATGTCAAATCGTGCTACAACGCTGAACTTCAGCCTTACGGATTGAATCGAGTCCTCATTCACACACATATTATGTTTTACCTCCTACTAACCTCTGGAAGAGCAGCGCTTCTTTGCTGGTCAGATGTTGTAGATATGTCTGGGAGCCTGCCTTGAAGTGGTTGATCCGTGTGTCACAAGCCAGCTGCTTGGGCTTGTAGCAGAACCAAGGTTCCCCCGTACGGGGGTCTGTGTAATCGCACAGTGGCTGCTGGTTGTTCGGCAGACACAGGTTACACTCGGTGGTCTCAGACAATAATCCAGAACGGAACAGGCTCTTGGAAGGCACCCAGTTTAGCCGTTCCTCTTGTAAGCGTCGTAGAAGAGAAACTGCCTCGCTAGGATGGACCAGTGTCACCTCCACCCATACAGACCCTTCCCAGAGTAACGGAAAAATAGCAGAGTAGGTCCCATTCAAGTAGTCTAGTACCTGTCCTGCAACACCCGCACCCAACTCTGGGGAGTGCAGCCGGGCAAGGAGGAAGTCACCGCCACGGCTCTTGGGACGCCCCTGGAAATCGTTCATAAGGACCAGAGCCTCTAGCTGGTCCCCGACGTGCCTCTCTCTCCCTCCCCCTGCTGGAAGGATTGCAAACAGACTGTGTGCAGGGTCACTGGTCTGGTCCAGGGGTGTCGTCACGGGCAGAGGCTCTGGCCCGGCGATGGACTCCAGGAGGGAACAATCTTCCAGAGCCTCCTCGGTAGAGGGCTCCTGGACCAGGTGGCTACAGAAGAAGCTCAGCTTGCGATCGAGGCAAGGAGGAGAGCCCTCTGAGTGGATGTGGCTTAAGTCCAATGTACTGTTGAGCTTCCACTATGGAGGAGATTAGAGGTCACTAAAGGGAAGAGGTGTGTAGGCTGATGCAGGTAGATAGTGATAGAAGCAAGGTCCTCACCTCCAGAATGTTGATGTTACGGAACAGGAAGAAGAGGCCTGACAGAGCCAGCAGGAGGAAGATGCAGACATATTTCGACTGACAATCCCACATGGCGCCTGTCTAGGGTTCCAAAGTGAGGGTATTTTAATGGAATCTTTATTAATTCGGAAGGTATTCAGACCACTTCCCTTTCTCCACATTTTCTTATTGTTACAGCCTTATTCTAAAATGCATGAAATATAATGTTTTCCTCATCAATCTACACACAATGCCCCATAATGACATCACAATACCCCATAATGACAAAACGAAAACAGGTTTTTAGAAAAAACAGAAAGAACTTATTTACATAAGTATTCAGACCCTTTTGCTATAAGACTCAACATTTTTGCTCAGGTGTGTCCTGTTTCCATTGATCATCCTTGAGATGTTTCGACAACTTGATTGGAGTCCACCTGCGGTAAATTCAGTTGATTGGACATGATTTGGAAAGGCACACACCTGTCTATATAAGGTCACACAGTTGACAGTGCATGTCAGAGCAAAAACCAAGCCATGAGGTCTAAGGAATTGTCTGTAGAGCTCCAAGACAGGATTGTGCCAAGGCACAGATCTGGGGAAGTGTACCAAAACAATTCTGCAGCATTGAAGGTCCCCAAGAACACAGTGGCCTCCATCATTCTTAAATGGAAGATGTTTGGAACCACCAAGACTCTTCCTAGAGCTGGCCACCCGGCAAAACTTAGCAATCGGGGGAGAAGGGCTTTGGTCAGGGAGGTGACCAAGAGCCCCATGGTTACTCTGACAGAGCTCCAGAGTTCCTCTGTGGAGATGGGAGAACATTCCAGAAGGACAACCATCTCTGCAGCACTCCACCAATCAGGCCAATATGGTAGAGTGGTAGAGACAAAACAATGCAGGAGTGGTATCAGAACAAGTCTCTGAATGTCCTTGAGTGGCCCATCCAGAGCCTGGACTTGAACCTGATCGAACATCTCTGGAGAGACCTGAAAATAGCTGTGCAGCAACGCTCCCCATCCAACCTGATAGAGCTGGAGAGGATCTGCAGAGAAGAATGGGAGAAACTCCCCAAATACAGGTGTGCCAAGCTTATAGTGTCATACCAAAGAAGACTCAAGGCTGTAATCGCTGCCAAAGGTGCTTAAAAAAATACTGAGTAAAGGGTCTGATGTAAATGTGATATTTCAGTTTTTTATTTTGAATACATTTGCAAAAAACATCTAAACCTGTAACATAACAAAATGTGGAAAATGTGAAGAATGAATGCTTGATCTGAATGGATCTGAAATACTTAAATGGCTGTCTTACAATGATCAACATGTATGGCACTTACACAAATGACTGATGATCAGCTGAGAGAAATTGATTATAAAAATATTATGTTTTGTCATAATTCAGTGCGGCTTTTGACATTATCGACCATAGTCTGTTGACTATGAAAAACACATGTTTAATGGCTTTACATAAATAATATGGTAATATATAAATAATATTTAATGTGGATAAAGAGTTACCTGTCTAACAACAGAGGGTGTTCTTTAATGGAAGCCTCTCACACAAAATCCAGGTAGAATCAGGAATTCCCCAGGGCAGCTGTTTAGTTCCCTTACTTTTTAAATTTTTTACTAACGACATGCCACTGGCATTGAGTAAAGCCAGTGTGTCTATGTATGCGGATGACTCAACACTATACATTTCAGCTACTACAGCGACTGAAATGACTGCAAAACCTAACAAAGAGCTGCAGTTAGTGTCAGAATGGGTGGCAAGGATTAAGTTAGCCCTAAATATTTTCTAAAACTAAAAGCATTGTATTTGGGACAAAACATTCACTAAACCATAAACCTCAACTAAATCTTGGAATAAATCATGTGAAAATGTAACAAGTTTAGGTGACTAAACTGCTTGGAGTAACCCTGTAAACTGTCATGGTCAAAACATGTTGATACAACAGCAGAAGTCTAGACATTAAAAAAGTGTTGCTCTGCAGTCTTAACAGCACTATCAACAAGGCAGGTCCTACAGGCTCTAGTTTTGTCGCACCTGGACTACTGTTCAGTAGTGTGGTCAGGTGCCACAAAGAGAGACCTCGGAAAATGTAATAAATACAACATACAAATGCAACATTGTATAAAATATTCAGGGCCCTCAGTTTCCCCTCTCAGTGAGCTCAGGGATAGACAGCTGCTATTTGTGATTAGAAGTAATCAGATAGGCCTGTTTTATGACGTTTATGACGTTTCCACTGGATCAGACCAGTTTCCCTTTCACACTGAGTGGTTGTGGAAAGATCTGGAACGATGATCAGGGTGTAATCGCTGCCTAAAGTGCTTCAACAAATACTGAGTAAAGGGTCTGAATACTGATGTAAATGGCATATATGTTTGGTTAGGACAGTTTCTCAGGAAAATGAGTATGGAGGGAGCCATACAGGCCCTGTTACAAGCGGCGGCCGCCCAACAAGAGGCAACTAGAGCTCAACAAATAGCTCATCAGGATGCAATGCGAATGTATCAGGACACGTTACAGGTCCAGCACCGCACCAACCAGCTGCTCAGAGAAGAGCAAGAGAGAAACACCCGGGAGTTAAGAGAAGGCCTAAAGGGGCTAGCGGACCAAATTGGGGCTCAATTAACAGCTGTAAATACCCAGAGGCGGGCCAATAATTTCCTTCAAAAAATGACAGCACAGGATGATGTGGAAGCATATCTTACCACCTTCGAAAGGACGGCAGAGAGAGAGAAGTGGCCGAAAGAAGAATGGGCAGGGCTTCTGGCACCATACCTGGCAGGGGACGCTCAAAAAGCGTATTTCGACCTGGAGTTGAAAGATGCACAGGATACGATAAACTAAAGGGAGAGGTCCTGACTAGACTGGGAGTGACCGATACCGTGAGGGCACACCGCTTCCACCAGTGGTCCTACCGACCGGGACAACCCCCACGAACGCAGATGTTCGACTTGATTCACCAGAGACCCGGTCATCCGCCGAGATCGTCGAGACCATCGTACTCAACCAGTTTCAGCGAGGTCTACCCCAAGAAGTGAGACGATGGGTTGGCCAGAACGAGGTACTTTCCGCTGACCATCTCATGGGCCTGGTTGAACGGTATTGTACGGCAGGAACAGCTGAGCAGGCACAGGAGGAAAGATTCCCGTTCCCCAGGCCTGGGCGAACCAGCGGACAGGGTAAGGCTGTCCCAACATATGGAGGGGGAAGAGAGCAGCGTGGGGCCATGAGGAAATAATCAGAATCAGGCCGAGACACTAAGGGGAAAAACGGAAACCGGGACTGGGTGTCGAGGGGGTCTCCCCCTAAACCCCTATTATCTGTTACAATTGTAATCAACCGGGACATATTGCAGCCTACTGCCCTATTAAAGAAGAGCCAATGCAATGTAACCTTGGTGAAAATGAAGATGATATACGGTATGCATGTCCTGTTGTAAACACTGTACTTGAAAGATCAAGAAACAAACATATGTGCAGAGTGAAGGTTCAAGGGAAAGAGGTTGAAGCACTGCTGGATTCCGGCAGTATGCCAACCCTGGTCCTTGCAAGCCTAGTGCCGAATCATAAACTGGATACAAGACAGGATATCAGTGTTACATGCATTCATGGGGATACCCGTCTGTACCCCACGGCCTTAGTGAGCATACAAACAGAGGACGGTCTGCTGGATTATGAGGTCGGCGTGGTCCCAAAGATGCCATATGATGTAATATTGGGTAGAGACTTTCCTAACTTTGCAAAGTTAGGCCACAAGAATGGCATATTTGAGAAGCCAACAACCCTGACCAAGCAGGAAGAAGCATGGGACCTTCAACCAAAGCCAAGAAAAGAGGTCTCCCAGGGGACAACATCACAGGTGCTAGTAGGGGAGGAGGAGGATGAAGTGGCAAACCTCGCTGATAACGAACAGCCCAGTACTAGTGGGGCTGGGGTCGATCTGAATTCAGAGGACGACGATCTAGAACCAGCAGACCTGGCAGGGTCCTTGACTAATTTCGGGACGGCCCAAAACCAGGATCCAACCCTGCAGCAAGCCAGAGCAGATGTGCAGGTCGTAGATGGTACTCCCATAAAGGTTGGGATGATGCCTAATAGTTTTCCCCACTTCATCATGAAAAAGGGTTTGGTGTACAGAGTCTCGAAAATAGGGGTTGATGTGGTGGAACAGTTGTTGGTTCCCACCCGGTACCGGAGGACAGTACTGGATCTAGCTCATGGGCACATTCTGGGTGGACACCTTGGTATCGATAAAACCCGAGACCGGATTGTAAGGAGGTTTTACTGGCCAGGAATTCAAGCTGAAGTGGCTCGGCATTGTGGAGAGTGCCCGGAGTGCCAGTTAACAGCTCCCCGACCAGCTGTTAGAAGCCCGTTAGTGCCACTCCCCATAATCAAAACGCCATTTGAGAGGATAGCGATGGATTAAGTGGGCCCACTACCCAAATTCGCCAGAGGGCACCAATACATTCTGGTCATTCTAGATTATGCCACTCGCTACCCAGAAGCCATTCCCCTTCGAACGATGGCTTCCAAAAATATCGCAAAGGAAGTAGTGCTCTTGTTCACCAGGGTAGGGGTTCCAAAGGAGATCCTTACTGACCAGGGGACCCCCTTTATGTCCCGCCTTATGGCAGACCTTTGTAAACTGTGGCAGGTGAAACAGTTGAGGACATCGGTTTACCATCCTCAGACGGACGGGCTGGTTGAAAGATTCAACCGGACCCTGAAGTCAATGCTCAGGAAGGTAATCGATAAGGATGGGAAAAACTGGGATTGCATGTTGCCGTATCTGATGTTTGCCATTAGAGAGGTTCCTCAAGCCTCACCTGGGTTTTCTCCCTTTGAGCTGATATATGGGAGGTATCCCCGGGGAATCTTAGACATTGCCCGGGAAACCTGGGAGCACCAATCCACCCCGTATAATAGTGTCATAGAGCACGTCACGGCAATGCAAGACAGGATAGCCACAGTCATGCCCATCGTCAGAGAGCACATGAGACAAGCACAGGAGCACCAGCGGCACACTTATAACCGGCAGGCTACCCTGAGGGAATTTCAACCGGGAGATAAGGTGTTAGTGCTGATCCCCACGGTAGAGTGTAAACTACTAGCCACATGGAAAGGACCATATGAAGTACTGGAGAGAATAGGAGAAGTCAATTATTGGATCCGACAGCCAGGTCGACGGCCCCAGGAACAGATTTATCACATATACCTGTTAAAAGCATGGAGAGATTGAGAGAGAAACACTAATGGTCACATACCCCACACACACTCAGGAGACAGCCGAAGTAAATATTTCACCCACTCTGTCCCCAGCACAAGTACAGGAAGTAAAGACCCTGATCCAGAAAAACAGAGATGTGTTTTCAGAGGTACCTGGCCGAACTGAGGTTACGGCTCATGATATCGTTTCCCTACCAGGGAGAAAAGTGAGCATGAGGCCATATCGGGTACCCGAGACTCGACAGGCCGCGATTAGAGCAGAGACGGAGAAAATGTTGACAGCTGGAGTGATCGAAGAGTCAATTGGACTAGAGTGGTCTAGCCCAATTGTGATGGTCTCCAAGCCCGATGGGTCTTTGCGGTTCTGTAATGACTTTCGGAAGGTAAATTAAATCTCCAAGTTTGATGCCTACCCCATGCCCCGAGTAGATGAACTACTGGAGAAAATTGGTAATGCTCGGTACATTACGACCCTTGATCTGACAAAAGGGTACTGGCAAATTCCTCTGACCCCCAGGGCCAAAGAAAACAAAGCCTTTGCAACACCTGACAGTTTGTTTCAATACACCGTCATGCCATTCGGCTTACACGGGGCCCCAGCCACCTTTCAACGGCTCATGGACAAAGTCCTAAAACCGCACAAAGCATACGCCGCAGCTTATTTAGATGAGGTGGGGGGGGGATCTACAGCCCAGATTGGGAATCCCACTTACCCCGGGTACAGGCAGTTTTAGACGCCCTTAGAAAGGCAGGGCTCATGGCAAACCCTGCCAAGTGTTATGTGGGGTTAGAGGGAACAGAGTATCTGGGATACACTGTGGGAAGAGGGTTAATCAAACCCCAAAGTAAGAAGGTGAAGGCAATTAGAGAATGGCCCAAACCAGTAAATAAGAAGCAGGTTCGAGCCTTGCTAGGGCTGACCGGTTACTACCGGAAGTTCATCCCAAGTTATGCCACAGTGACCGCCCCACTTACCGACATGACTAGAGCCAGAGGGCCAAACATGGTCAAATGGGATGAAATGGTCACCAAAGCATTTAGGACATTACAGGAGGCTCTCTGCTGTAATCCAGTGCTGGTGGTACTAGACTTTGAGAGAGAGTTTGTGGTTCAGACGGATGCCTCAGAGGTCGGCTTGGGAGCAGTGCTATCCCAAGAGGTAGAAGGGGTGGAACACCCCATCCTGTTTTTAAGCAGGAAGCTGGAACCACGGGAAACCAACTACTCAGTCGTTGAGAAAGAGGCGCTGGCAGTAAAGTGGGCTCTAGACAGCCTGAAATACTACCTGCTGGGGCACCACTTCACCCTCATCAGTGACCATGCCCCACTCACCTGGATGCATAGGGCTAAAGAGAAGAACGCTCGGGTGATGCGGTAGTTTTTGTGTCTCCAACCGTTTCATTTTGACTTGAAACACAGAGCAGGGAAGGAAATGGGAAACGTGGATGGGTTATCCCGCATGCACGCATAGGGGGAGAGATGTGTGGCAAAGAAGGGGGTCGAGTGATAAATGGCAGATATGTGAGAGCAGAACTAATAAACGGGCTCTGCCCAATCACTAAAATGGCCACCCCTGTCAGAACTACAGATCACAAAATGGCCGACCGCCAAAACTACATGTCCCAGAAGCAAGGGGAACCCTCAGAAGGTGGAGCCGACCCACAGATAAAGGGTCAAGAAAAACCAGGAAGAGAGATAGAGAGTGCTGGAAGGATCTATGAACAATAGAGAAAGAGACTATAGAGATTGGCTGGATTTACCGTGTATGAGCTGGATTGTTTTGGACTTACCTGTTGGCGTTTGGACCTGGACCTACTGAGAACCCGATTCGTGTACCGAACCCTGCTATCCTTGACCTCAACAAACACACAGGTACTCATTCTTGGGTGATTTGGTGACAGTTTACCACTTAATTTGTGACAAACACTCCTAACCTTGAAGAGGTTTGCCACAGTACATTCAGCCTAAAAGTAACAGTTTGCAGTCGATCATCATTACGTTGCATTTACCCACCCGATAATAAACCCCACAACACATAATCTTCCTAAAATAAACACACTCAACTTGCCAAAAAGCCAGAACTTACATCTTCTTCTTCCGTGCAACTAAAAAAACACTGACCTGGATTGGGAAGGGTCCGAGTCAAAATGTGCATTCAGGCACACTGGTTGAAACCAGAAGGCTGTGATAGACAGCTGAGAAATCACCCAAACAGAATTGTTGGTTAAAGTCACATGGTCTTCTTCTTCTTCTGTGGGTTTTATGGCGGACAACGCCCCAAAAGGTTTATTGCCGCCACCAACTGGACGGTTTAAAAAATAAGAACCCATTAAAATAAATAAGTAATAAAATAAAATAATAAATAATAATCAAATAAATAAATCTACGTAATAGTGAAACTAACTTAATCCGCCCTAATTAAAATAGTACACCCACTTCTTCCTTCTTGTAGTTCTCCATATCTCTCTTCTCAGGCTCTAGGACCGTGTGCCAATATTCCATGGTACTCCTTCGCTGAGAAATCTTTCAGCAACCGCTCTGCTGCCATCACTCTGATCTCTACCTTCCTGGACCTTCTCTCCACCTTTGCAGTGCCATTAATTACCATAGCTATCAATGCCACAACGTCCACCTTCTTAACATTTAAAATGTCAAAGGTCCTGTTGGTGAAAAGCAACCCCTGCATCCTGCATCCTGCAGTCCACTACCATGGGCTCTTCTGGTGCCCAAGAGGACGGCTGACGTTGTTACAGGTTCCTAAACAGCTGTGGCTATTTTGTTCGTTTTTTTTGCATTGTTTGTAACTTATTTTGTATATAATGTTGCTGCTACCGTCTCTTATGACCGAAAAGAGCTTCTGGACGTCAGGACAGCGATTACTCACCTCGAACTGGAATAAACTTTTTCCTTTTTCCTTTTAAAAAGTGATTGGAACATCTCTGTTCTGTGTGTATACCAGAAGTAGCAGAGCATCTCTGCTCTGTGTGTATACCAGAAGTAGCAGAGCATCTCTGCTCTGTGTGTATACCAGAAGTAGCAGAACATCTCTGTTCTGTGTGTATACCAGAAGTAGCAGAACATCTCTGTTCTGTGTGTATACCAGAAGTAGCAGAACATCTCTGTTCTGTGTGTATACCAGAAGTAGCAGAACATCTCTGTTCTGTGTGTATACCAGAAGTAGCAGAACATCTCTGTTCTGTGTGTATACCAGAAGTAGCAGAACATCTCTGCTCTGTGTGTATACCAGAAGTAGCAGAACATCTCTGCTCTGTGTGTATACCAGAAGTAGCAGAACATCTCTGCTCTGTGTGTATACCAGAAGTAGCAGAACATCTCTGCTCTGTGTGTATACCAGAAGTAGCAGAACATCTCTGCTCTGTGTGTATACCAGAAGTAGCAGAACATCTCTGCTCTGTGTGTATACCAGAAGTAGCAGAACATCTCTGCTCTGTGTGTATACCAGAAGTAGCAGAACATCTCTGCTCTGTGTGTATACCAGAAGTAGCAGAACATCTCTGCTCTGTGTGTATACCAGAAGTAGCAGAACATCTCTGCTCTGTGTGTATACCAGAAGTAGCAGAACATCTCTGCTCTGTGTGTATACCAGAAGTAGCAGAACATCTCTGCTCTGTGTGTATACCAGAAGTAGCAGAACATCTCTGCTCTGTGTGTATACCAGAGGTAGCAGAACATCTCTGCTCTGTGTGTATACCAGAAGTAGCAGAACATCTCTGCTCTGTGTGTATACCAGAAGTAGCAGAACATCTCTGCTCTGTGTGTATACCAGAAGTAGCAGAACATCTCTGCTCTGTGTGTATACCAGAAGTAGCAGAACATCTCTGCTCTGTGTGTATACCAGAAGTAGCAGAACATCTCTGCTCTGTGTGTATACCAGAAGTAGCAGAACATCTCTGCTCTTTTTTTTTCTTCTAAAACTCTGCAACCGCCATTTAAAAAAAATCCTCTTTACAATAAGAAAATAAGGTTAACGTTGAAAGCCAATTTGGGATGTGTAGGAATAAATTAGACCTGCATTCAGTCGTAATATTAATGTAGCATAGGCTACGCTGCAGCAAATGTACCCGTCACAAAAACAATTCCAGAGCAGAGAATACAGATTCAGACATTACATATATAATCCAACATTTCTATTTAACGTCATGCTGTTGATGTAAATCATTTACTGGTTTCTCGTTATTTCTAGGTGGTCCATAGATGAGGACTAGAACATCGTCAGCTTCTAGGTGGTTCATAGATGAGGACAAGAACACAGAACTTTGTCAGTTTCTAGGTGGTCCGTAGATGAGGACTAGAACATCGTCGGTTTCTAGGTGGTGCGTAGATGAGGACTGGAACATCTTCGGTTTCTAGGTGGTCCGTAGATGAGGACTAGAACATCGTCGGTTTCTAGGTGGTCCGTAGATGAGGACTGGAACATCGTCGGTTTCTAGGTGGTCCGTAGATGAGGACTGGAACACAGAACTTTGTCAGTTTCTAGGTGGTCCATAGATGAGGACTAGAACATCGTCGGTTTCTAGGTGGTCCGTAGATGAGGACTAGAACATCGTCGGTTTCTAGGTGGTCCGTAGATGAGGACTGGAACATCTTCGGTTTCTAGGTGGTCCGTAGATGAGGACTGGAACACAGAACTTCGCCAGTTTCTAGGTGGTCCGTAGATGAGGACTGGAACATCGTCAGTTTCTAGGTGGTCCATAGATGAGGACTAGAACATCGTCGGTTTCTAGGTGGTCCGTAGATGAGGACTAGAACATCGTCGGTTTCTAGGTGGTCCGTAGATGAGGACTGGAACATCTTCGGTTTCTAGGTGGTCCGTAGATGAGGACTGGAACACAGAACTTCGTCAGTTTCTAGGTGGTCCGTAGATGAGGACTGGAACATCGTCAGTTTCTAGGTGGTCCGTAGATGAGGACTAGAACATTGTCGGTTTCTAGGTGGTCCGTAGATGAGGACTGGAACACAGAACTTTGTCAGTTTCTAGGTGGTCCATAGATGAGGACTAGAACATCGTCGGTTTCTAGGTGGTCCGTAGATGAGGACTAGAACATCGTCGGTTTCTAGGTGGTCCGTAGATGAGGACTGGAACATCTTCGGTTTCTAGGTGGTCCGTAGATGAGGACTGGAACACAGAACTTCGTCAGTTTCTAGGTGGTCCGTAGATGAGGACTGGAACATCGTCAGTTTCTAGGTGGTCCGTAGATGAGGACTAGAACATCGTCGGTTTCTAGGTGGTCCGTAGATTAGGACTGAAACACAGAACTTTGTCAGTTTCTAGGTGGTCCATAGATGAGGACTAGAACATCGTCGGTTTCTAGGTGGTCCGTAGATGAGGACTAGAACATCGTCGGTTTCTAGGTGGTCCGTAGATGAGGACTGGAACATCTTCGGTTTCTAGGTGGTCCGTAGATGAGGACTGGAACACAGAACTTCGTCAGTTTCTAGGTGGTCCGTAGATGAGGACTGGAACATCGTCAGTTTCTAGGTGGTCCGTAGATGAGGACTGGAACATCGTCAGTTTCTAGGTGGTCCGTAGATGAGGACTAGAACATCGTCGGTTTCTAGGTGGTCCGTAGATTAGGACTGGAACGCAGAACTTCGTCAGGTTCTAGGTTGTCCGTAGATTAGGACTGGAACACAGAACATCGTCAGCTTCTAGGTGGTCCGTAGATTAGGACTGGAACGCAGAACATCGTCAGCTTCTAGGTGGTCCGTAGATTAGGACTGGAACGCAGAACTTTGTCAGCTTCTAGGTGGTCCGTAGATTAGGACTGGAACACAGAACATCGTCAGCTTCTAGGTGGTCCGTAGATTAGGACTGGAACACAGAACTTTGTCAGCTTCTAGGTGGTCCGTAGATTAGGACTGGAACGCAGAACTTTGTCAGCTTCTAGGTGGTCCGTAGATTAGGACTGGAACACAGAACTTTGTCAGCTTCTAGGTGGTCCGTAGATTAGGACTGGAACACAGAACTTTGTCAGCTTCTAGGTTGTCCGTAGATTAGGACTGGAACGCAGAACTTTGTCAGCATACAACATATACTATATAAATAGTAAGTCAACAGAAAAGTCTAGAGTAAAGCTGATTTACAGGGAGGATATACCATTTATATATGGAGCCGTGACAAATACAGAATATCAAAGCATGTTGTGGAGAAGTAGGCCAATGCTTTGGCAGAGTGACGATCTCAGGATCATCAACCCAACGTGTCAGAGAACGATTGCGTTTAGTATACTGAGCTATACTCAAATGATCTTGTTGCTCACAGCGTCTCTGTTCCCTTCTGCCATGACAACAGTCTTAATTCTCCACTAAAAAGGGCTCTGAAAGAGAGACACATACCTTGGGTGTCCCACTAGTCTAAACAGAGACGATGTGACTAAGCAGGGATGTGAAGGGCCACTCAGACAGATGGGATAGATAGATAGAAAGAGAAAGGAGGGCTGGAATTGTTTCCTGACCTCTACCTCTCCACTCTGCCTGCTACCCAAGGCCCTCTGGTCTCTAACATTGGGATTACACACAGTGGCATTTTGTATTACGTTCCACATCACATCAGAGGAGCTGGAACGTTTGGTTATTACCATTAGGTTCCAAACCTCCGTTTAAGATCAACTGTTATGGAAAAGACACTAACTGAACAAAACATTCAAACAGAGTGAGCTGTTGTGTTTCAATTATATTTGGATCAACTTTCAAATATTCCTCAGCTCACCACAGAAACACATTCCCAGTTACCATGGTGAAGGAGAGCTGGGAAGCAGCATTCCATGACGAGGTTGGGGACTGGGGCACAGGGTACTTCCCATCATACAGTCACAAAAAGAGGACTGTTTACTCAACATTTACAGAAGAAGAGAGAGAGGGAGAGAGAAAGAGAAAAGAGAGGAGAGGGAGAGAGGGAGAGATTCGAGTCTCAGAGATGAGAGTTGAGAGGGAGAGAGAAAGAGAAAAGAGAGGAGAGAGAGAGAGAGGGAGGGATTCGAGTCTCAGAGATGAAAGCGTTGAGAGGGAGAGAGAAAGAGAAAAGAGAGGAGAGAGAGAGAGAGGGAGAGATTCGAGTCTCAGAGATGAAAGAGTTGAGAGGGAATAAGAGAGAGGGTATTGGTTTCACATGCGGTCTCTCTCTCAGCTTTCGATCCTGAAGAAGTAAAAGCAGCATATCTCTGCCAGCTCCTCACTATTCAGACTGTGGCGGAACTCCGGTTCCCTGACTGTGAGTGCAGCTGTGGTTGTCAAGTGTTGTTTCCTGGAGATCAGGCCAAACATTCCTCCCTCCCTCCCTCCCTCCCTGCTCTATCTCCCTGCTCTTTCTCCCTGCTCTCTCTGGCCTTCACAATGAAAGCGACCAGGAAAAGCTCTTGGAGAGGTGGTGGCTTCATTCTCACACAGAGAGTCAATTATCAAAAGGTTCTATAGCTCCTCTGACCGCAGCCGACCTTTCCTCTTGTCCTGGAAACTCTATACAGTATGGTGGTTTAAAGTCCCTGTTGTCCTGGTAACTCTATACAGTATGGTGGTTTGATGTCCCTGTTGTCTTGGTAACTCTATACAGTATGGTGGTTTGATGTCCCTGTTGTCTTGGTAACTCTATACAGTATGGTGGTTTAAAGTCCCTGTTGTCCTGGTAACTCTATACAGTATGGTGGTTTAAAGTCCCTGTTGTCCTGGTAACTCTATACAGTATGGTGGTTTGATGTCCCTGTTGTCTTGGTAACTCTATACAGTATGGTGGTTTGATGTCCCTGTTGTCTTGGTAACTCTATACAGTATGGTGGTTTAAAGTCCCTGTTGTCCTGGTAACTCTATACAGTATGGTGGTTTGATGTCCCTGTTGTCTTGGTAACTCTATACAGTATGGTGGTTTAAAGTCCCTGTTGTCTTGGTAACTCTATACAGTATGGTGGTGGTTTGAATAAAGATAAATAAATCAGCTTCAGAGAGACTCCTGGTACAAATCAAATCAAATTATATTTGTCACATTTTCTGAATACGACCTTACAGTGAAATGCTTAATTACAAGCCCTTAACCACCAGTGCTTTAAGCATTTGTTTTTATAGAAATAACTGTTAACTAAAACATAGATAAGAAAAAAAGTGAAAGTAGACAATAAAAGTAACAAATCATTAAACAGCAGTAAAATAACAATCGAGGCCGTAAACAGGAGGCACCAGTTAGTTAATATGGTAATGTGGCTATGAATAGATTATAAACAGGAGGCACCAGTTAGTTAATATGGTAATGTGGCTATGCATAGATTATAAACAGGAGGCACCAGTTAGTTAATATGGTAATGTGGCTATGCATAGATTATAAACAGGAGGCACCAGTTAGTTAATATGGTAATGTGGCTATGCATAGATTATAAACAGGAGGCACCAGTTAGTTAATATGGTAATGTGGCTATGAATAGATTATAAACAGGAGGCACCAGTTAGTTAATATGGTAATGTGGCTATGCATAGATTATAAACAGGAGGCACCAGTTAGTTAATATGGTAATGTGGCTATGCATAGATTATAAACAGGGGGCACCAGTTAGTTAATATGGTAATGGGGCTATGCATAGATTATAAACAGGAGGCACCAGTTAGTTAATATGGTAATGTGGCTATGCATAGATTATAAACAGGAGGCACCAGTTAGTTAATATGGTAATGTGGCTATGAATAGATTATAAACAGGAGGCACCAGTTAGTTAATATGGTAATGTGGCTATGCATAGATTATAAACAGGAGGCACCAGTTAGTTAATATGGTAATGTGGCTATGAATAGATTATAAACAGGGGGCACCAGTTAGTTAATATGGTAATGTGGCTATGAATAGATTATAAACAGGGGGCACCAGTTAGTTAATATGGTAATGTGGCTATGCATAGATTATAAACAGGAGGCACCAGTTAGTTAATATGGTAATGTGGCTATGAATAGATTATAAACAGGGGGCACCAGTTAGTTAATATGGTAATGTGGCTATGCATAGATTATAAACAGGAGGCACCAGTTAGTTAATATGGTAATGTGGCTATGAATAGATTATAAACAGGAGGCACCAGTTAGTTAATATGGTAATGTGGCTATGAATAGATTATAAACAGGGGGCACCAGTTAGTGGAGGTAATTGAGGTAATATGGTAATGTGGCTATGCATAGATTATAAACAGGGGGCACCAGTTAGTTAATATGGTAATGTGGCTATGCATAGATTATAAACAGGAGGCACCAGTTAGTTAATATGGTAATGTGGCTATGCATAGATTATAAACAGGAGGCACCAGTTAGTTAATATGGTAATGTGGCTATGCATAGATTATAAACAGGAGGCACCAGTTAGTTAATATGGTAATGTGGCTATGCATAGATTATAAACAGGAGGCACCAGTTAGTTAATATGGTAATGTGGCTATGCATAGATTATAAACAGGAGGCACCAGTTAGTTAATATGGTAATGTGGCTATGCATAGATTATAAACAGGAGGCACCAGTTAGTTAATATGGTAATGTGGCTATGCATAGATTATAAACAGGAGGCACCAGTTAGTTAATATGGTAATGTGGCTATGCATAGATTATAAACAGGAGGCACCAGTTAGTTAATATGGTAATGTGGCTATGCATAGATTATAAACAGGAGGCACCAGTTAGTTAATATGGTAATGTGGCTATGCATAGATTATAAACAGGAGGCACCAGTTAGTGGAGGTAATTGAGGTAATATGGTAATGTGGCGATGCATAGATTATAAACAGGAGGCACCAGTTAGTGGAGGTAATTGAGGTAATATGGTAATGTGGCTATGCATAGATTATAAACAGGGGGCACCAGTTAGTGGAGGTAATTGAGGTAATATGATAATGTGGCTATGCATAGATTATAAACAGGAGGCACCAGTTAGTGGAGGTAATTGAGGTAATATGGTAATGTGGCTATGCATAGATTATAAACAGGAGGCACCAGTTAGTGGAGGTAATTGAGGTAATATGGTAAAGTGGCTATGCATAGATTATAAACAGGGGGCACCAGTTAGTGGAGGTAATTGAGGTAATATGGTAATGTGGCTATGCATAGATTATAAACAGGGGGCACCAGTTAGTGGAGGTAATTGAGGTAATATGGTAATGTGGCTATGCATAGATTATAAACAGGAGGCACCAGTTAGTGGAGGTAATTGAGGTAATATGGTAATGTGGCTATGCATAGATTATAAACAGGAGGCACCAGTTAGTGGAGGTAATTGAGGTAATATGGTAATGTGGCTATGCATAGATTATAAACAGGGGGCACCAGTTAGTGGAGGTAATTGAGGTAATATGGTAATGTGGCTATGCATAGATTATAAACAGGGGGCACCAGTTAGTGGAGGTAATTGAGGTCATATGGTAATGTGGCTATGCATAGATTATAAACAGGAGGCACCAGTTAGTGGAGGTAATTGAGGTAATATGGTAAAGTGACTATGAATAGATTATAAACAGAGAGAGGCAGCAGTGTAAAAGAGACATCTGGGTAGCTGCTCAGGAGTCTTATGGCTTGGGGGTAGAAGCTCATTAGGAGTATCATGGCTTAGGGGGAAAACGCTCTCTCTCCTTCCTGACTGGCAGGCTAGCTTCCTCCACCTATTGGTTGATGGTCTGTTTTCACCAAACAACACTCTCTCTCCTCTTATCCACACCCTACCACAGTCTGACATCAGGAGACCCTACCACAGTCTGACATCAGGAGAGCCTACTACAGTCTGACATCAGGAGACCCTACCACAGTCTGACATCAGGAGACCCTACTACAGTGGGACATCAGGAGACCCTACTACAGTGGGACATGCAGGAGACCCTACCACAGTGGGACATCAGGAGACCCTACCACAGTGGGACATCAGGAGACCCTACCACAGTGGGACATCAGGAGACCCTACCACAGTGGGACATCAGGAGACCCTACCACAGTGGGACATCAGGAGACCCTACCACAGTGGGACATCAGGAGACCCTACCACAGTGGGACATCAGGAGACCCTACCACAGTGGGACATCAGGAGACCCTACCACAGTCTGACATGCAGGAGACCCTACCACAGTCTGACATCAGGAGACCCTACCACAGTCTGGCATCAGGAGACCCTACCACAGTCTGACATCAGGAGACCCTACCACAGTGGGACATCAGGAGACCCTACCACAGTCTGACATGCAGGAGACCCTACCACAGTCTGACATCAGGAGACCCTACCACAGTCTGACATCAGGAGACCCTATCACAGTCTGACATCAGGAGACCCTACCACAGTCTGACATCAGGAGACCCTACCACAGTCTGACATCAGGAGACCCTACCACAGTGGGACATCAGGTGACCCTACCACAGTCTGACATCAGGAGACCCTACCACAGTGGGACACCAGGAGACCCTACCACAGTCTGACATCAGGAGACCCTACCACAGTGGGACATCAGGAGACCCTACCACAGTCTGACATCAGGAGACCCTACCACAGTCTGACATGCAGGAGACCCTACCACAGTCTGACATCAGGAGACCCTACCACAGTCTGACATCAGGAGACCCTATCACAGTCTGACATCAGGAGACCCTACCACAGTCTGACATCAGGAGACCCTACCACAGTCTGACATCAGGAGACCCTACCACAGTGGGACATCAGGTGACCCTACCACAGTCTGACATCAGGAGACCCTACCACAGTGGGACACCAGGAGACCCTACCACAGTCTGACATCAGGAGACCCTACCACAGTGGGACATCAGGAGACCCTACCACAGTCTGACATCAGGAGACCCTACCACAGTCTGACATCAGGAGACCCTACCACAGTCTGACATCAGGAGACCCTACCACAGTCTGACATCAGGAGACCCTACCACAGTCTGACATCAGGAGACCCTACCACAGTCTGACATGCGGAGACCCTACCACAGTCTGACATCAGGAGACATCAGGAGACCCTACCACAGTCTGACATCAGGAGACCCTACCACAGTCTGACATCAGGAGACATCAGGAGACCCTACCACAGTCTGACATCAGGAGACCCTACCACAGTCTGACATCAGGAGACCCTACCACAGTGGGACATCAGGAAACCCTACCACAGTCTGACATCAGGAGACCCTACCACAGTCTGACATCAGGAGACATCAGGAGACCCTACCACAGTCTGACATCAGGAGACCCTACCACAGTCTGACATCAGGAGACCCTACCACAGTCTGACATCAGGAGACCCTACCACAGTCTGACATCAGGAGACCCTACCACAGTCTGACATCAGGAGACCCTACCACAGTCTGACATCAGGAGACATCAGGAGACCCTACCACAGTCTGACATCAGGAGACCCTACCACAGTCTGACATCAGGAGACCCTACCACAGTGGGACATCAGGAAACCCTACCACAGTCTGACATCAGGAGACCCTACCACAGTCTGACATCAGGAGACCCTACCACAGTCTGGCATCAGGAGACCCTACCACAGTCTGGCATCAGGAGACCCTACCACAGTCTGACATCAGGAGACCCTACCATAGTCTGACATCAGGAGACCCTACCACAGTCTGACATCAGGAGACCCTACCACAGTCTGACATCAGGAGACATCAGGAGACCCTACCACAGTCTGACATCAGGAGACATCAGGAGACCCTACCACAGTGGGACATCAGGAGACCCTACCACAGTCTGACATCAGGAGACCCTACCACAGTCTGACATCAGGAGACCCTACCACAGTCTGACATCAGGAGACCCTACCACAGTCTGACATCAGGAGACCCTACCACAGTCTGACATCAGGAGACCCTACCACAGTCTGACATCAGGAGACCCTACCACAGTCTGACATCAGGAGACCCTACCACAGTCTGACATCAGGAGACCCTACCACAGTCTGACATCAGGAGACCCTACCACAGTCTGACATCAGGAGACCCTACCACAGTCTGACATCAGGAGACCCTACCACAGTCTGACATCAGGAGACCCTACCACAGTCTGACATCAGGAGACCCTACCACAGTCTGACATCAGGAGACCCTACCACAGTCTGACATCAGGAGACCCTACCACAGTCTGACATCAGGAGACCCTACCACAGTCTGACATCAGGAGACCCTACCACAGTCTGACATCAGGAGACCCTACCACAGTCTGACATCAGGAGACCCTACCACAGTCTGACATCAGGAGACCCTACCACAGTCTGACATCAGGTGACCCTACCACAGTCTGACATCAGGTGACCCTACCACAGTCTGACATCAGGAGACCCTACCACAGTCTGACATCAGGAGACCCTACCACAGTCTGACATCAAGAGACCCTACCACAGTCTGACATCAGGAGACCCTACCACAGTCTGACATCAGGAGACCCTACCACAGTCTGACATGCAGGAGACCCTACCACAGTCTGACATGCAGGAGACCCTACCACAGTCTGACATCAGGAGACCCTACCACAGTCTGACATCAGGAGACCCTACCACAGTCTGACATCAGGAGACCCTACCACAGTCTGACATCAGGAGACCCTACCACAGTCTGACATCAGGAGACCCTACCACAGTCTGACATCAGGAGACCCTACCACAGTCTGACATCAGGAGACCCTACCACAGTCTGACATGCGGAGACCCTACCACAGTCTGACATCAGGAGACATCAGGAGACCCTACCACAGTCTGGCATCAGGAGACCCTACCACAGTCTGGCATCAGGAGACCCTACCACAGTCTGACATCAGGAGACCCTACCACAGTCTGACATCAGGAGACATCAGGAGACCCTACCACTGTCTGGCATCAGGAGACCCTATCACAGTCTGACATCAGGAGACCCTACCACAGTCTGACATGCAGGAGACCCTACCACAGTCTGACAAGAGGAGACCCTACCACAGTCTGACATCAGGAGACCCTACCACAGTCTGACATGCAGGAGACCCTACCACAGTGGGACATCAGGAGACCCTACCACAGTCTGACATCAGGAGACATGCAGGAGACCCTACCACAGTCTGACATGCAGGAGACCCTACCACAGTCTGACATCAGGAGACCCTACCACAGTCTGACATCAGGAGACCCTACCACAGTGGGACATCAGGAGACATCAGGAGACCCTACCACAGTCTGCCATCAGGTGACCCTACCACAGTCTGACATCAGGAGACCCTACCACAGTCTGGCATGCAGGAGACCCTACCACAGTCTGACATCAGGAGACCCTACCACAGTCTGACATCAGGAGACCCTACCACAGTCTGACATCAGGAGACCCTACCACAGTCTGACATCAGGAGACCCTACCACAGTCTGACATCAGGTGACCCTACCACAGTCTGACATCAGGTGACCCTACCACAGTCTGACATCAGGAGACCCTACCACAGTCTGACATCAGGATACCCTACCACAGTCTGACATCAGGAGACCCTACCACAGTGGGACATCAGGAGACCCTACCACAGTGGGACATCAGGAGACCCTACCACAGTGGGACATCAGGAGACCCTACCACAGTGGGACATCAGGAGACCCTACCACAGTGGGACATCAGGAGACCCTACCACAGTCTGACATCAGGAGACCCTACCACAGTCTGACATCAGGAGACCCTACCACAGTGGGACATCAGGAGACCCTACCACAGTGGGACATCAGGAGACCCTACCACAGTGGGACATCAGGAGACCCTACCACAGTGGGACATCAGGAGACCCTACCACAGTCTGACATCAGGAGACCCTACCACAGTGGGACACCAGGAGACCCTACCACAGTCTGACATCAGGAGACCCTACCACAGTGGGACATCAGGAGACCCTACCACAGTCTGACATCAGGAGACCCTACCACAGTCTGACATCAGGAGACCCTACCACAGTCTGACATCAGGAGACCCTACCACAGTCTGACATCAGGAGACCCTACCACAGTCTGACATCAGGAGACCCTACCACAGTCTGACATGCGGAGACCCTACCACAGTCTGACATCAGGAGACATCAGGAGACCCTACCACAGTCTGACATCAGGAGACCCTACCACAGTCTGACATCAGGAGACATCAGGAGACCCTACCACAGTCTGACATCAGGAGACCCTACCACAGTCTGACATCAGGAGACCCTACCACAGTGGGACATCAGGAAACCCTACCACAGTCTGACATCAGGAGACCCTACCACAGTCTGACATCAGGAGACATCAGGAGACCCTACCACAGTCTGACATCAGGAGACCCTACCACAGTCTGACATCAGGAGACCCTACCACAGTCTGACATCAGGAGACCCTACCACAGTCTGACATCAGGAGACCCTACCACAGTCTGACATCAGGAGACCCTACCACAGTCTGACATCAGGAGACATCAGGAGACCCTACCACAGTCTGACATCAGGAGACCCTACCACAGTCTGACATCAGGAGACCCTACCACAGTGGGACATCAGGAAACCCTACCACAGTCTGACATCAGGAGACCCTACCACAGTCTGACATCAGGAGACCCTACCACAGTCTGGCATCAGGAGACCCTACCACAGTCTGGCATCAGGAGACCCTACCACAGTCTGACATCAGGAGACCCTACCATAGTCTGACATCAGGAGACCCTACCACAGTCTGACATCAGGAGACCCTACCACAGTCTGACATCAGGAGACATCAGGAGACCCTACCACAGTCTGACATCAGGAGACATCAGGAGACCCTACCACAGTGGGACATCAGGAGACCCTACCACAGTCTGACATCAGGAGACCCTACCACAGTCTGACATCAGGAGACCCTACCACAGTCTGACATCAGGAGACCCTACCACAGTCTGACATCAGGAGACCCTACCACAGTCTGACATCAGGAGACCCTACCACAGTCTGACATCAGGAGACCCTACCACAGTCTGACATCAGGAGACCCTACCACAGTCTGACATCAGGAGACCCTACCACAGTCTGACATCAGGAGACCCTACCACAGTCTGACATCAGGAGACCCTACCACAGTCTGACATCAGGAGACCCTACCACAGTCTGACATCAGGAGACCCTACCACAGTCTGACATCAGGAGACCCTACCACAGTCTGACATCAGGAGACCCTACCACAGTCTGACATCAGGAGACCCTACCACAGTCTGACATCAGGAGACCCTACCACAGTCTGACATCAGGAGACCCTACCACAGTCTGACATCAGGAGACCCTACCACAGTCTGACATCAGGAGACCCTACCACAGTCTGACATCAGGAGACCCTACCACAGTCTGACATCAGGAGACCCTACCACAGTCTGACATCAGGTGACCCTACCACAGTCTGACATCAGGTGACCCTACCACAGTCTGACATCAGGAGACCCTACCACAGTCTGACATCAGGAGACCCTACCACAGTCTGACATCAAGAGACCCTACCACAGTCTGACATCAGGAGACCCTACCACAGTCTGACATCAGGAGACCCTACCACAGTCTGACATGCAGGAGACCCTACCACAGTCTGACATGCAGGAGACCCTACCACAGTCTGACATCAGGAGACCCTACCACAGTCTGACATCAGGAGACCCTACCACAGTCTGACATCAGGAGACCCTACCACAGTCTGACATCAGGAGACCCTACCACAGTCTGACATCAGGAGACCCTACCACAGTCTGACATCAGGAGACCCTACCACAGTCTGACATCAGGAGACCCTACCACAGTCTGACATGCGGAGACCCTACCACAGTCTGACATCAGGAGACATCAGGAGACCCTACCACAGTCTGGCATCAGGAGACCCTACCACAGTCTGGCATCAGGAGACCCTACCACAGTCTGACATCAGGAGACCCTACCACAGTCTGACATCAGGAGACATCAGGAGACCCTACCACTGTCTGGCATCAGGAGACCCTATCACAGTCTGACATCAGGAGACCCTACCACAGTCTGACATGCAGGAGACCCTACCACAGTCTGACAAGAGGAGACCCTACCACAGTCTGACATCAGGAGACCCTACCACAGTCTGACATGCAGGAGACCCTACCACAGTGGGACATCAGGAGACCCTACCACAGTCTGACATCAGGAGACATGCAGGAGACCCTACCACAGTCTGACATGCAGGAGACCCTACCACAGTCTGACATCAGGAGACCCTACCACAGTCTGACATCAGGAGACCCTACCACAGTGGGACATCAGGAGACATCAGGAGACCCTACCACAGTCTGCCATCAGGTGACCCTACCACAGTCTGACATCAGGAGACCCTACCACAGTCTGGCATGCAGGAGACCCTACCACAGTCTGACATCAGGAGACCCTACCACAGTCTGACATCAGGAGACCCTACCACAGTCTGACATCAGGAGACCCTACCACAGTCTGACATCAGGAGACCCTACCACAGTCTGACATCAGGTGACCCTACCACAGTCTGACATCAGGTGACCCTACCACAGTCTGACATCAGGAGACCCTACCACAGTCTGACATCAGGATACCCTACCACAGTCTGACATCAGGAGACCCTACCACAGTGGGACATCAGGAGACCCTACCACAGTGGGACATCAGGAGACCCTACCACAGTGGGACATCAGGAGACCCTACCACAGTGGGACATCAGGAGACCCTACCACAGTGGGACATCAGGAGACCCTACCACAGTCTGACATCAGGAGACCCTACCACAGTCTGACATCAGGAGACCCTACCACAGTGGGACATCAGGAGACCCTACCACAGTGGGACATCAGGAGACCCTACCACAGTGGGACATCAGGAGACCCTACCACAGTGGGACATCAGGAGACCCTACCACAGTCTGACATCAGGAGACCCTACCACAGTGGGACATCAGGAGACCCTACCACAGTCTGACATCAGGAGACCCTACCACAGTGGGACATCAGGAGACCCTACCACAGTGGGACATCAGGAGACCCTACCACAGTCTGACATCAGGAGACCCTACCACAGTCTGACATCAGGAGACCCTACCACAGTCTGACATCAGGAGACCCTACCACAGTCTGACATGATTGAAATAACATGTTCAAACGGAATGCAATATTCATTGAATACAGTTTCAAATCATGAAATATAAGTTAATGTTTGACTTTATTGATTTAATATGTGAATTACAAAATCCCCAAAAACATTGAATTCAAATACAGGTTGTTTTGGCTCTTAAATAGCTGCACAGATTGTTACCTGACAGTGTGCGTGTGACTCTGCGATCCCCTCTCTGTGACTCAGAGCTCGGCCAGCCTCTGCACTGTGAGCTCTGTGAGCATCACCATCACCTCTATGTGACTCAGAGCTCGGCCAGGCTCTGCACTGTGAGCATCAGCATCCCCTCTCCGTGACTCAGAGCTCGGCCAGGCTCTGCACTGTGAGCTCTGTTAGCATCCCCTCTCCGTGACTCAGAGCTCGGCCAGGCTCTGCACTGTGAGTTCTGTGACCATCAGCATCCCCTCTCTGTGACTCAGAGCTCGGCCAGGCTCTGCACTGTGAGCTCTGTGAGCATCCCCTCTCCGTGACTCAGAGCTCGGCCAGGCTCTGCACTGTGAGCTCTGTGAGCATCCCCTCTCCGTGACTCAGAGCTCGGCCAGGCTCTGCACTGTGAGCTCTGTGAGCATCAGCATCCCCTCTCTGTGACTCAGAGCTCGGCCAGGCTCTGCACTGTGAGTTCTGTGAGCATCAGCATCCCCTCTCCGTGACTCAGAGCTCGGCCAGGCTCTGCACTGTGAGTTCTGTGAGCATCAGCATCCCCTCTCCGTGACGCAGAGCTCGGCCAGGCTCTGCACTGTGAGTTCTGTGAGCTCTGTGAGCTCTGTGAGCATCCCCTCTCCGTGACTCAGAGCTCGGCCAGGCTCTGCACTGTGAGCTCTGTGTAGTCCAAAACAACAGCAGCACAGTCAGATATGGTCTTTGAAACAATCCCCGTGTTATTGGTGTAACTCAGGAGAAGTTTGGCAGGCCTGCCTTTGACCTAGTTCTGATGATAAGCAGCGGGGTGGATAGAGGAGGGATGACCTCACTCCTGTCAGCACAGAGGCTATTGTCACAAATGGCAACCTGCTCCCTAGTGAACAACGTTTGACCAGGGACCAGGGCTCTGGTCCAAAGTAGAGCACTATATGTATAGGGAATAGGGTGCCATTTCAGGGCTCTGGTCCAAAGTAGAGCACTATATGTATAGGGAATAGGGTGCCATTTCAGGGCTCTGGTCCAAAGTAGAGCACTATATGTATAGGGAATAGGGTGCCATTTCAGGGTTCTGGTCCAAAGTAGAGCACTATATGTATAGGGAATAGGGTGCCATTTCAGGGCTCTGGTCCAAAGTAGAGCACTATATATATAGGGAATAGGGTGCCATTCAGGGCTCTGGTCCAAAGTAGAGCACTATATATATAGGGAATAGGGTGCCATTCAGGGCTCTGGTCCAAAGTAGAGCACTATATATATATAGGGAATAGGGTGCCATTTCAGGGCTCTGGTCCAAAGTAGAGCACTATATATATAGGGAATAGGGTGCCATTTCAGACACAGTCCATGTCTTTGTGAGGACAGAGCGGGTAGAACCAGGTCAGACTGGGGAGGTTAGTGGAGCATCAACACCATCATGGTTCTGTGTATCTGGGCTCATCACTCAGTCTGTGGGCGTGCTGGGCGTACAGGGCTTGACCTCTGACCTGCCCAGCGGGAGGCCACAGAACAGAGGGAGTCAGGTGCTTCATGACATGATGATGAATACACAGTCTGTCTGTCTGTCCTGTTGCCTCCACACTGCTCACCTCTCAACTGTCTGTCTGTGTCCGTCCTGCTGGCTGCTACACGTCATGCTGCCCGTGTCCTCGGACTGTCTTTCATCGGTCAGTCACGTTGTTCCCATTACCACACATGAATCCAGGGTTACACCACCAGACCAGTCAGCCAGTCAGTCAGCCGGTCAGCCAGTCAGTCAACCGGTCCGTCAGCCAGTCAGCCAGTCAGTCAGTCCAACATAGACCAGAAGTTGCTTCTAACACACAGGGCTTTAAGTTAGGAGATGTAACAGGGGTTGAAGTTAGGAGATGTAACACAGGGGTTTAAGTTAGGAGATGTAACAGGTGTTTAAGTTAGGAGATGTAACACAGGGGTTTAAGTTAGGAGATGTAACACAGGGGTTTAAGTTAGGAGATGTAACAGGGGTTTAAGTTAGGAGATGTGGCCAAGACATCCGCCATAAACAACTTATGTTGTCAGAATCAGACCAAACATTTTAGCCAAACGTCAACACTCATTTCAGAGAGTCGTCCAAATGCTGCTCCATTTAGAGGAACAAATGCTGCTCTGTTAGAGGAACAAATGCTGCTCTGTTAGAGGAACAAATGCTGCTCTGTTTAGAGGAACAAATGCTGCTCTGTTAGAGGAACAAATGCTGCTCTGTTAGAGGAACAAATGCTGCTCTGTTTAGAGGAACAAATGCTGCTCTGTTAGAGGAACAAATGCTGCTCTGTTTAGGTGTTTAGAGGAACAAATGCTGCTTTGTTTAGAGGAACAAATGCTGCTCTGTTAGAGGAACAAATGCTGCTCTGTTAGAGGAACAAATGCTGCTCTGTTAGAGGAACAAATGCTGCTCTGTTTAGGTATTTAGAGGAACAAATGCTGCTCTGTTTAGAGGAACAAATGCTGCTCTGTTTAGAGGAACAAATTCTGCTCTGTTAGAGGAACAAATGCTGCTCTGTTAGAGGAACAAATGCTGCTCTGTTAGAGGAACAAATGCTGCTCTGTTTAGGTGTTTAGAGGAACAAATGCTGCTTTGTTTAGAGGAACAAATGCTGCTCTGTTAGAGGAACAAATGCTGCTCTGGTTAGAGGAACAAATGCTGCTCTGTTAGAGGAACAAATTCTGCTCTGTTTAGAGGAACATGCTGCTCTGTTTAGGTGTTTAGAGGAACAAATGCTGCTTTGTTTAGAGGAACAAATGCTGCTCTGTTAGAGGAACAAATGCTTCTCTGTTTAGAGGAACAAATGCTGCTCTGTTTAGGTTTTTATAGGATCAAATGCTGCTGTTTAGGCGTTTAGAGGAACAAATGCTGCTCTGTTTAGAGGAACAAATACTGCTGTTTAGATGTTTAGAGGAACAAATGCTGCTCTGTTTAGGTATTTAGAGGAACAAATGCTGCTCTGTTTAGAGGAACAAATGCTGCTCTGTTAAGAGGAACAAATGCTGCTCTGTTTAGGTGTTTAGAGGAACAAATGCTGCTCCATTTAGAGGAACAAATGCTGCTCTGTTTAGTTGTTTAGAGGAACAAATGCTACTCTGTTTAGAGGAACAAAGGCTGTTCTGTTTAGGTGTTTAGAGGAACAAATGCTGCTCTGTTTAGGTGTTTAGAGGAACAAATGCTGCTCTGTTTAGAGGAACAAATGCTGCTCCATTTAGAGGAACAAATGCTGCTCTGTTTAGTTGTTTAGAGGAACAAATGCTGCTTTGTTTAGAGGAACAAATGCTGCTCTGTTTAGAGGAACAAATGCTGCTCTGTTTAGTTGTTTAGAGGAACAAATGCTACTCTGTTTAGTTGTTTAGAGGAACAAATGCTGCTCTGTTTAGAGGAACAAATGCTGCTCTGTTTAGAGGAACAAATGCTGCTCTGTTTAGAGGAACAAATGCTGCTCTGTTTAGTTGTTTAGAGGAACAAATGCTACTCTGTTTAGAGGAACAAATGCTGCTTTGTTTAGAGGAACAAATGCTGCTTTGTTTAGAGGAACAAATGCTGCTCTGTTAGAGGAACAAATGCTGCTCTGTTAGAGGAACAAATGCTCTGTTAGAGGAACAAATGCTGCTCTGTTAGAGGAACAAATGCTGCTCTGTTAGAGGAACAAATGCTGCTCTGTTAGAGGAACAAATGCTGCTCTGTTTAGAGGAACAAATGCTGCTCTGTTTAGGTGTTTAGAGGAACAAATGCTGCTCTGTTTAGAGGAACAAATGCTGCTCTGTTTAGAGGAACAAATGCTGCTCTGTTTAGAGGAACAAATGCTGCTCTGTTTAGAGGAACAAATGCTGCTCTGTTAGAGGAACAAATGCTGCTCTGTTTAGAGGAACACATGCTGCTCTGTTTAGAGGAACAAATGCTGCTCTGTTAGAGGAACAAATGCTGCTCTGTTTAGAGGAACAAATGCTGCTCTGTTTAGGTGTTTAGAGGAACAAATGCTGCTTTGTTTAGAGGAACAAATGCTGCTCTGTTAGAGGAACAAATGCTGCTCTGTTTAGAGGAACAAATGCTGCTCTGTTTAGGTGTTTAGAGGAACAAATGCTGCTCTGTTTAGAGGAACAAATACTGCTGTTTAGATGTTTAGAGGAACAAATGCTGCTCTGTTTAGGTATTTAGAGGAACAAATGCTGCTCTGTTTAGAGGAACAAATGCTGCTCTGTTTAGAGGAACAAATGCTGCTCTGTTTAGGTATTTAGAGGAACAAATGCTGCTCTTTTTAGAGGAACAAATGCTGCTCTGTTTAGAGGAACAAATGCTGCTCTGTTTAGGTGTTTAGAGGAACAAATGCTGCTCTGTTTAGTTGTTTAGAGGAACAAATGCTACTCTGTTTAGAGGAACAAATGCTGCTTTGTTTAGAGGAACAAATGCTGCTCTGTTTAGAGGAACAAATGCTGCTCTGTTTAGGTATTTAGAGGAACAAATGCTGCTCTGTTTAGAGGAACAAATGCTGCTCTGTTTAGAGGAACAAATGCTGCTCTGTTTAGGTGTTTAGAGGAACAAATGCTGCTCTGTTTAGGTGTTTAGAGGAACAAATGCTGCTCCATTTAGAGGAACAAATGCTGCTCTGTTTAGAGGAACAAATGCTGCTGTTTAGGTGTTTAGAGGAACAAATGCTGCTCTGTTTAGAGGAACAAATACTGCTGTTTAGGTGTTTAGAGGAACAAATGCTGCTCTGTTTAGGTATTTAGAGGAACAAATGCTGCTCTGTTTAGAGGAACAAATGCTGCTCTGTTTAGAGGAACAAATGCTGCTCTGTTTAGGTGTTTAGAGGAACAAATGCTGCTCTGTTTAGGTATTTAGAGGAACAAATGCTGCTCTGTTTAGAGGAACAAATGCTGCTCTGTTTAGAGGAACAAATGCTGCTCTGTTTAGAGGAACAAATGCTACTCTGTTTAGAGGAACAAATGCTGCTCTGTTAGAGGATCAAATGCTGCTCTGTTTAGAGGAACAAATGCTGCTCTGTTTAGAGGACCAAATGCTGCTCCGTTTAGGTGTTTAGAGGAACAAATGCTGCTCCGTTTAGGTGTTTAGAGGAACAAATGCTGCTCTGGTTAGAGGAACAAATGCTGCTCCGTTTAGGTGTTTAGAGGAACAAATGCTGCTCCGTTTAGAGGACCAAATGCTGTTCCGTTTAGGTGTTTAGAGGAACAAATGCTGCTCTGTTTATGTATTTAGAGGAACAAATGCTGCTCTGTTTAGAGGAACAAATGCTGCTCTGTTTAGAGGAACAAATGCTGCTCTGTTTAGGTATTTAGAGGAACAAATGCTGCTCTGTTTAGGTATTTAGAGGAACAAATGCTGCTCTGTTTAGAGGAACAAATGCTGCTCTGTTTAGAGGAACAAATGCTGCTCTGTTTAGGTGTTTAGAGGAACAAATGCTGCTCTGTTTAGAGGAACAAATGCTGCTCTGTTAGAGGAACAAATGCTGCTCTGTTAGAGGAACAAATGCTGCTCTGTTTAGAGGAACAAATGCTGCTCTGTTTAGAGGAACAAATGCTGCTCTGTTTAGAGGAACAAATGCTGCTCTGTTTAGAGGAACAAATGCTGCTCTGTTTAGGTGTTTAGAGGAACAAATGCTGCTCCATTTAGAGGAACAAATGCTGCTCTGTTTAGTTGTTTAGAGGAACAAATGCTACTCTGTTTAGAGGAACAAATGCTGCTCTGTTTAGAGGAACAAATGCTGCTCTGTTTAGAGGAACAAATGCTGCTCTGTTTAGAGGAACAAATGCTGCTCTGTTTAGAGGAACAAATGCTGCTCTGTTTAGGTGTTTAGAGGAACAAATGCTGCTCTGTTTAGAGGAACAAATGCTGCTCTGTTAGAGGAACAAATGCTGCTCTGTTAGAGGAACAAATGCTGCTCTGTTTAGAGGAACAAATGCTGCTCTGTTTAGAGGAACAAATGCTGCTCTGTTTAGAGGAACAAATGCTGCTCTGTTTAGGTGTTTAGAGGAACAAATGCTGCTCTGTTTAGAGGAACAAATGCTGCTCTGTTTAGAGGAACAAATGCTGCTCTGTTAGAGGAACAAATGCTGCTCTGTTAGAGGAACAAATGCTGCTCTGTTTAGGTATTTAGAGGAACAAATGCTGCTCTGTTTAGAGGAACAAATGCTGCTCTGTTTAGAGGAACAAATGCTGCTCTGTTTAGGTATTTAGAGGAACAAATGCTGCTCTGTTTAGAGGAACAAATGCTGCTCTGTTTAGAGGAACAAATGCTGCTCTGTTTAGGTGTTTAGAGGAACAAATGCTGCTCCATTTAGAGGAACAAATGCTGCTCTGTTTAGTTGTTTAGAGGAACAAATCCTACTCTGTTTAGAGGAACAAATGCTGCTTTGTTTAGAGGAACAAATGCTGCTCTGTTTAGGTTTTTAGAGGAACAAATGCTGCTCTGTTTAGAGGAACAAATGCTGCTCTGTTTAGGTATTTAGAGGAACAAATGCTGCTCTGTTTAGAGGAACAAATGCTGCTCTGTTTAGAGGAACAAATGCTGCTCTGTTTAGGTGTTTAGAGGAACAAATGCTGCTCTGTTTAGGTGTTTAGAGGAACAAATGCTGCTCCATTTAGAGGAACAAATGCTGCTCTGTTTAGAGGAACAAATGCTGCTGTTTAGGTGTTTAGAGGAACAAATGCTGCTCTGTTTAGAGGAACAAATACTGCTGTTTAGATGTTTAGAGGAACAAATGCTGCTCTGTTTAGGTATTTAGAGGAACAAATGCTGCTCTGTTTAGAGGAACAAATGCTGCTCTGTTTAGGTATTTAGAGGAACAAATTCTGCTCTGTTTAGAGGAACAAATGCTGCTCTGTTTAGAGGAACAAATGCTGCTCTGTTTAGGTGTTTAGAGGAACAAATGCTGCTCTGTTTAGAGGAACAAATGCTGCTGTTTAGGTGTTTAGAGGAACAAATGCTGCTCTGTTTAGAGGAACAAATACTGCTGTTTAGATGTTTAGAGGAACAAATGCTGCTCTGTTTAGGTATTTAGAGGAACAAATGCTGCTCTGTTTAGAGGAACAAATGCTGCTCTGTTTAGAGGAACAAATGCTGCTCTGTTTAGGTATTTAGAGGAACAAATGCTGCTCTGTTTAGAGGAACAAATGCTACTCTGTTTAGAGGAACAAATGCTGCTCTGTTAGAGGAACAAATGCTGCTCTGTTAGAGGAACAAATGCTGCTCTGTTTAGAGGAACAAATGCTGCTCTGTTTAGAGGACCAAATGCTGCTCCGTTAGGTGTTTAGAGGAACAAATGCTGCTCCGTTTAGAGGACCAAATGCTGTTCCGTTAGGTGTTTAGAGGAACAAATAAACAAATAAACAGAGATCTGTAATTACAGACGTAATTAAACACTTGACTGGAGGACAGACAGCAGCCCTCTCAATTGATTCCTAATCAGCCCCCTGGTTCCTGTCACTTGGTACCCAGCCAGGGGGTACAGCGGTGCCAGTGTCAGCCCCTGGGCAGAGTCTGGTGCCAGACAGGCCAGCAGAGCCCCGGCCTGTAGTGTCTGATGGGGAGAGTGGGGGGAGACATCCTCTCTAGCCTCTCAGCCTCTCCAGCCTCTCAGCCTCCTCCTATCAGCCTCTCCTCCTATCAGCTTTTCCTCCTCTCAGACTCTCCAGCCTCTCCTCCTATCAGCCTCTCATTCTCTCCTCCTACCAGCCTCTCCTCCTCTCAGTCTCTCAGCCTCTCCAGCCTATATGTCTCTCATTCTCTCCTCCTCTCAGCCTCTCCTCCTCTCAGCCTCCTCCTATATGTCTCTCATTCTCTCCTCCTCTCAGCCTCTCCACCACTCCTCCTCTCAGCCTCTCATTCTCTCCTCCTATCAGACTCACAGCCTCTCCTCCTCTCATTCTCTCCTCCTCTCAGCCTCTCCACCACTCCTCCTCTCAGCCTCTCCACCACTCCTCCTCTCCACCACTCCTCCTCTCAGCCTCTCCACCACTCCTCCTCTCAGCCTCTCCACCACTCCTCCTCTCAGCCTCTCCACCACTCCTCCTCTCAGCCTCTCCTCCTCTCCTCCTCTCAGCCTCTCCACCACTCCTCCTCTCAGCCTCTCCACCACTCCTCCTCCTCTCAGCCTCTCCACCACTCCTCCTCCTCTCAGCCTCTCCACCACTCCTCCTCTCAGCCTCTCATCCTCCTATCCTCTCATTCTCTCCTCCTATCAGACTCACAGCCTCTCCTCCTCTCAGCCTCTCCACCACTCCTCCTCTCAGCCTCTCCATTTAGCAGACACTTTTATCCAAAGTGATTTACATTTACGTGTATCTATTTTACGTACTGGTGAACCCAGGAATCGAACCCACTATCCTGGCATTGCAAGCACCATGCTGTAACAACTAAGATACAGAGGACCACATGAGCAACGACTCCAGACGTGACCTACTGAACATCAGGCAGAGTAGAGTGTTCTCAGTACTCAGATGTGACCTACTGAACATCAGGCAGAGTAGAGTGTTCTCAGTACTCAGATGGAGCTCAGTGATGATAGATTCTCACCACTACCTGCATGTCTGTCTGTCTGTCTGTTGTTGGAGAGGAGAAGAGGGGGAGTCGAGGAAGGAAGAGGAGGAGATGAGGGGAGAGTAGAGGAGAAGAGGAGTTGAGCAGAGGAGGGGAGTTGAGCAGAGGAGGGGAGAGGAGAGGAGGGGAGTCGAGCAGAGGAGAGGAGAGGAGAGGAGAGGAGAGGAGAGGAGAGGAGAGGAGAGGAGAGGAGAGGAGAGGAGAGGAGAGGAGAGGAGAGGAGAGGAGAGGAGAGGAGAGGAGAGGAGAGGAGAGGAGAGGAGAGGAGGCTACAGCTCAGTAGCAGCATGAGAAGACACAGGAGGGGAGCACAGCACTGGGTTTGATGGTGCTACTGTTGTCTCAGGCCCTAATTTACCACCACAGATGCATGGCTTTCAACAGAACAGTAATGATTATGAATTGTACCTGTGGAACAAACACACAGGAATATTCCACAATATACAATATTGATGAGACAGACACACTGGTACAGACCAGACCATCTCTACAGGATTACTGATGAGACAGACACACTGGTCTGGGTCAGACAGCTGTAGTTGTCTGGGTCTATAACGGTGCTATAATGATACTGAAGGAGCATGTTGTAGCTGTGTGTTCCTGTCTGTTACTATAGAGAGAGGTCAGGAGCATGTTGTAGCTGTGTGTTCCTGTCTGTTACTATAGAGAGAGGTCAGGAGCATGTTGTGGCTGTGTGTTCCTGTCTGTTACTATAGAGAGAGGTCAGGAGCATGTTGTAGCTGTGTGTTCCTGTCTGTTACTATAGAGAGAGGTCAGGAGCATGTTGTAGCTGTGTGTTCCTGTCTGCTACTATAGAGAGAGAGGTCGGTAGAACAGCACCTCCAGTAGCAACATCTGTTCGCTACACTACCTAGTATCTCTCCAGCAGGCTCTGACATTAACAGGTCTCACCTCCACGCTGTCTCCTTCCCATTAACTTTGGAGCAGATGGCCGGTTCCTACTCTCCCTCAGCTCTCACTGTGTCAGGTTGACTGACAGGGACTCTCTCTCTCTCTCTCTCTTTATTTCTCTTTATTTCTCTCTCTCTCTCTCTCTCTCTAGTCTCTCTCTCACACAATCTCTCTCTCTCTGTCTATCTATCTATCTCTCTCTATCCCCAGCCCCAGCCCCCTCCCATTTTTCCATTGTGGCTGAGAGAGTCTGAGAGAGTCTGTTTCGTTATTCTCCCTAAGTTTCCACCTCCACTTCCTCCTCTCTCTCCCTGACCTGCAGGGCCAAGACAGGGAGATGTCCTTCTTTGCCCACCCACCATCCAGAGGTGTAGAGCAGCTCCCCAGCTAACCGAATGTTTCCTGTAATGTTACCCTCGTGTTTGAGTGTGCAGTTTTCCTTTAGTTAGGGGCAACATTCCATCTACGTTAGCAAAAACCTCTGAGAACCTTTTTAGTACATCTTGGAATTGGAGTTAAAAGTGTTAGGAGGACATTTCCTTTATATCAAACAGTTGATATCCAAAAGGCTTCTTAACTAACAGCTTCTACCCCCAAACCATCAGACTCCTGAACAGCTTCTACCCCCCAAGCCATCAGACTGCTGAACAGCTTCTACCCCCCAAGCCATCAGACTGCTGAACAGCTTCTACCCCCCCAAACCATCAGACTGCTGAACAGCTTCTACCCCCAAACCATCAGACTCCTGAACAGCTTCTACCCCCCAAGCCATCAGACTGCTGAACAGCTTCTACCCCCCAAGCCATCAGACTGCTGAACAGCTTCTACCCCCCAAGCCATCAGACTGCTGAACAGCTTCTACCCCCCAAGCCATCAGAATGATGAACAGCTTCTACCCCCAAGCCATCAGACTGCTGAACAGCTTCTACCCCCAAGCCATCAGACTGCTGAACAGCTTCTACCCCCAAGCCATCAGACTGCTGAACAGCTTCTACCCCCCAAGCCATCAGACTGCTGAAACAGCTTCTACCCCCCAAGCCATCAGACTGCTGAACAGCTTCTACCCCCAAGCCATCAGACTGCTGAACAGCTTCTACCCCCCAAGCCATCAGACTGCTGAACAGCTTCTACCCCCCAAGCCATCAGACTGCTGAACAGCTTCTACCCCCAAGCCATAAGACTGCTGAACAGCTTCTACCCCCCAAGCCATAAGACTGCTGAACAGCTTCTACCCCCCAAGCCATCAGACTGCTGAACAGCTTCTACCCCCAAAGCCATCAGACTGCTGAACAGCTTCTACCCCCAAGCCATCAGACTGCTGAACAGCTTCTACCCCCCAAGCCATCAGACTGCTGAACAGCTTCTACCCCCAAGCCATCAGACTGCTGAACAGCTTCTACCCCCAAGCCATAAGACTGCTGAACAGCTTCTACCCCCAAGCCATCAGACTGCTGAACAGCTTCTACCCCCAAGCCACCAGACTGCTGAACAGCTTCTACCCCCAAGCCATCAGACTGCTGAACAGCTTCTACCCCCCAAGCCATCAGACTCCTGAACAGCTTCTACCCCCAAGCCACCAGACTGCTGAACAGCTTCTACCCCCAAGCCATCAGACTGCTGAACAGCTTCTACCCCCCAAGCATCAGACTGCTGAACAGCTTCTACCCCCAAGCCACCAGACTGCTGAACAGCTTCTACCCCCAAGCCATAAGACTGCTGAACAGCTTCTACCCCCAAGCCACCAGACTGCTGAACAGCTTCTACCCCCAAGCCACCAGACTGCTGAACAGCTTCTACCCCCAAGCCACCAGACTGCTGAACAGCTTCTACCCCCCAAGCCACCAGACTGCTGAACAGCTTCTACCCCCAAGCCATCAGACTGCTGAACAGCTTCTACCCCCCAAGCCATCAGACTCCTGAACAGCTTCTACCCCCAAGCCACCAGACTGCTGAACAGCTTCTACCCCCAAGCCACCAGACTGCTGAACAGCTTCTACCCCCCAAGCAATCAGACTGCTGAACAGCTTCTACCCCCCAAGCCATCAGACTGCTGAACAGCTTCTACCCCCCAAGCCATCAGACTGCTGAACAGCTTCTACCCCCAAGCCATCAGACTGCTGAACAGCTTCTACCCCAAGCCATCAGACTGCTGAACAGCTTCTACCCCCCAAGCCATAAGACTGCTGAACAGCTTCTACCCCCCAAGCCATCAGACTGCTGAACAGCTTCTACCCCCCAAGCCATAAGACTGCTGAACAGCTTCTACCCCAAACCATCAGACTCCTGAACAGCTTCTACCCCCCAAGCCATCAGACTGCTGAACAGCTTCTACCCCCCAAGCCATCAGACTGCTGAACAGCTTCTACCCCCCAAACCATCAGACTGCTGAACAGCTTCTACCCCCAACCATCAGACTCCTGAACAGCTTCTACCCCCCAAGCCATAAGACTGCTGAACAGCTTCTACCCCCCAAGCCATCAGACTGCTGAACAGCTTCTACCCCCCAAAGCCATCAGACTGCTGAACAGCTTCTACCCCCCAAGCCATCAGACTGCTGAACAGCTTCTACCCCCCAAGCCATCAGACTGCTGAACAGCTTCTACCCCCCAAGCCATCAGACTGCTGAACAGCTTCTACCCCCAAGCCATAAGACTGCTGAACAGCTTCTACCCCCAAGCCATCAGACTGCTGAACAGCTTCTACCCCCAAGCCACCAGACTGCTGAACAGCTTCTACCCCCAAGCCATCAGACTGCTGAACAGCTTCTACCCCCCAAGCCATCAGACTCCTGAACAGCTTCTACCCCCAAGCCACCAGACTGCTGAACAGCTTCTACCCCCAAGCCATCAGACTGCTGAACAGCTTCTACCCCCCAAGCCATCAGACTGCTGAACAGCTTCTACCCCCAAGCCACCAGACTGCTGAACAGCTTCTACCCCCAAGCCATAAGACTGCTGAACAGCTTCTACCCCCAAGCCACCAGACTGCTGAACAGCTTCTACCCCCAAGCCACCAGACTGCTGAACAGCTTCTACCCCCAAGCCACCAGACTGCTGAACAGCTTCTACCCCCCAAGCCACCAGACTGCTGAACAGCTTCTACCCCAAGCCATCAGACTGCTGAACAGCTTCTACCCCCAAGCCATCAGACTCCTGAACAGCTTCTACCCCCAAGCCACCAGACTGCTGAACAGCTTCTACCCCCAAGCCACCAGACTGCTGAACAGCTTCTACCCCCCAAGCAATCAGACTGCTGAACAGCTTCTACCCCCCAAGCCATCAGACTGCTGAACAGCTTCTACCCCCCAAGCCATCAGACTGCTGAACAGCTTCTACCCCCAAGCCATCAGACTGCTGAACAGCTTCTACCCCCAAGCCATCAGACTGCTGAACAGCTTCTACCCCCCAAGCCATAAGACTGCTGAACAGCTTCTACCCCCCAAGCCATCAGACTGCTGAACAGCTTCTACCCCCCAAGCCATAAGACTGCTGAACAGCTTCTACCCCCCAAGCCATCAGACTGCTGAACGGCTTCTACCCCCCAAGCCATCAGACTGCTGAACAGCTTCTACCCCCCAAGCCATCAGACTGCTGAACAGCTTCTACCCCCAAGCCATCAGACTCCTGAACAACGTAATGATAACTAGTATCTTAAATTCTGAGAACATGGTAACCACGTTCTGGGTAAGTTGTATTTGCCGTTAAGGGAACAGTCTCTTGGGAACGTTCCCATGAAACCTGTCTAGAACATTAGTATGTTAAATTCTGAGAACATGGTAACCCCGTTCTTAAGGGAACAGTCTCTTGGGAACGTTCCCATGAAACCTGTCTAGAACATTAGTATGTTAAATTCTGAGAACATGGTAACCCCGTTCTTAAGGGAACAGTCTCTTGGGAACGTTCCCATGAAACCTGTCTAGAACATTAGTATGTTAAATTCTGAGAACATGGTAACCCCGTTCTTAAGGGAACGGTCTCTTGGGAACGTTCCCATGAAACCTGTCTAGAACATTAGTATGTTAAATTCTGAGAACATGGTAACCCCGTTCTTAAGGGAACAGTCTCTTGGGAACGTTCCCATGAAACCTGTCTAGAACATTAGTATGTTAAATTCTGAGAACATGGTAACCCCGTTCTTAAGGGAACGGTCTCTTGGGAACGTTCCCATGAAACCTGTCTAGAACATTAGTATGTTAAATTCTGAGAACATGGTAACCCCGTTCTTAAGGGAACAGTCTCTTGGGAACGTTCCCATGAAACCTGTCTAGAACATTAGTATGTTAAATTCTGAGAACATGGTAACCCCGTTCTTAAGGGAACGGTCTCTTGGGAACGTTCCCATGAAACCTGTCTAGAACATTAGTATGTTAAATTCTGAGAACATGGTAACCCCGTTCTTAAGGGAACAGTCTCTTGGGAACGTTCCCATGAAACCTGTCTAGAACATTAGTATGTTAAATTCTGAGAACATGGTAACCCCGTTCTTAAGGGAACGGTCTCTTGGGAACGTTCCCATGAAACCTGTCTAGAACATTAGTATGTTAAATTCTGAGAACATGGTAACCCCGTTCTTAAGGGAACAGTCTCTTGGGAACGTTCCCATGAAACCTGTCTAGAACATTAGTATGTTAAATTCTGAGAACATGGTAACCCCGTTCTTAAGGGAACGGTCTCTTGGGAACGTTCCCATGAAACCTGTCTAGAACATTAGTATGTTAAATTCTGAGAACATGGTAACCCCGTTCTTAAGGGAACAGTCTCTTGGGAACGTTCCCATGAAACCTGTCTAGAACATTAGTATGTTAAATTCTGAGAACATGGTAACCCCGTTCTTAAGGGAACAGTCTCTTGGGAACGTTCCCATGAAACCTGTCTAGAACATTAGTATGTTAAATTCTGAGAACATGGTAACCCCGTTCTTAAGGGAACAGTCTCTTGGGAACGTTCCCATGAAACCTGTCTAGAACATTAGTATGTTAAATTCTGAGAACATGGTAACCCCGTTCTTAAGGGAACAGTCTCTTGGGAACGTTCCCATGAAACCTGTCTAGAACATTAGTATGTTAAATTCTGAGAACATGGTAACCCCGTTCTTAAGGGAACAGTCTCTTGGGAACGTTCCCATGAAACCTGTCTAGAACATTAGTATGTTAAATTCTGAGAACATGGTAACCCCGTTCTTAAGGGAACAGTCTCTTGGGAACGTTCCCATGAAACCTGTCTAGAACATTAGTATGTTAAATTCTGAGAACATGGTAACCCCGTTCTTAAGGGAACAGTCTCTTGGGAACGTTCCCATGAAACCTGTCTAGAACATTAGTATGTTAAATTCTGAGAACATGGTAACCCCGTTCTTAAGGGAACGGTCTCTTGGGAACGTTCCCATGAAACCTGTCTAGAACATTAGTATGTTAAATTCTGAGAACATGGTAACCCCGTTCTTAAGGGAACGGTCTCTTGGGAACGTTCCCATGAAACCTGTCTAGAACATTAGTATGTTAAATTCTGAGAACATGGTAACCCCGTTCTTAAGGGAACAGTCTCTTGGGAACGTTCCTATTAAAACGTAAAGCAATGACCTGATGAGACTTAAAACAAATAAAGTCAATACATAACAAGCATAAATATCTATTTATAAATCAATTCTCAATATTTCGCTTCTCTTTAAAACAGAAAGGACATTTATTTGGTTTAGAGAAAGTTCGGAGAGCATAGGGGTGTCTGCTCCCTGCATCCAGACAACAATACAATAATATTATAACACAACAGGGAACATAAAATGCACGTTCTCTAAAGTTGTGGGAACATTTGTTGTTAGCTGAGTAGCTGACAGCTGTGCTGATCAGGGGGGAGTCTACCCACCAACCACCCGTGAGACCAGCCGTAGCCGTGATGACAGGACAGGCAGCCCTCTAAATCACCACAGACTAACAGAGAGAAGGCTTCGTTCAGCTCAATGTCAAATCTATTGTGTTAAACAGTAAGTGAAGCAGCATGTTTTATCTAGACCAGAGGAGCTAGGAGCTGATATGTCTGGTTACTCTTCAAAACCACTTTCCTCTCCATCTTAAATAAGCATGCCCCGTTCAAAAAATGTAGAACTAAGAACAGATATAGGCCTTGGTTCACTACAGACTTGACTGCCCTTGACCAACACAAAAACATCCTGTGGCGTTCTGCATTAACATAGAATAGTCCCCGCGATATGCAACTTTTCAGGGAATTCAGGAACCAATATACACAGTCAGTTAAGAAAGCTAAGGCTAGCTTTTTCAAACAGAAATGTGCTTCCTGTAGCACTAATTCCAAAAAGTTCTGGGACACTGCAAAGTCCATGGAGAATAAGAGCACCTCCTCCCAGCTGCCCAATCTACGATAATCGCTCATTTCAATAAGCATTTTTCCACCTGGCTACCCCTACCCTGGCCAACATCTCAGCACCCACTGCAGCTAACACCTCTGGCAGTCTCTATGGGGGTACCACAGGGTTCAAATCTCGGGCCGACTCTCTTCTCTGTCTCTCTTCTCAATGATGTCGCTCTTGCTGATGGTGATTCTCTGATCCATCTCTACACAGACAACACTATTCTGTATACCTCTGGCCCTTCTTTGGACACTGTGTTAACTAACCTCCAAACGAGCTTCAACGCCATACAACACTCCTTCCGTGGCCTCCAACTGCTTTTAAATGCAATTAAAACTAACTGCATGCTCTTCAACCGTTCGCTGCCTGCACCCGTCTAACCAAATAGCATCTACTCTGGACGGTTCTGACTTAGAATATGTGGACAACTACAGGTTGTAGTGTCTGGTTGGACTGTAAACTCTCCTTCCAGACTCACATTAAGCATCTCCATTCCAAAATGAAATCTAGAATTGGCTCCCTATTTTGCAACAAAGCCTCCTTCACTCACGCCGCCAAACATACCCTCGTAAAACTGACCATCCTACCATCCTTCGGCAATGTCATTTACAAAATAGCCTCCAACACTCTACTCAGCAAACTGGATGTAGTCTATCACAGTGCCATCCGTTTTGTCCCCAAAGCCCCATATACCACCGACCAATGCGAACTGTACGCTCTCGTTGGCTGGCTCTCGCTTCATATTCGTCGCCAAACCCACTGGCTCCAGGTCATCTATAAGTCTTTGCTAGCTAAAGTCGCGCCTTATCTCAACTAACTGGTCAACATAGCACCAGCCACCCGTAGCACGCGCTCCAGCAGGTATATTCCACTGGTCATCCACAAAGCAAACAACTCCTTTGGCAGCCTTTCCTTCCAGTTCTCTGCTGCCAATGACTGGAACCGACTGCAAAAATCTCTGAAGCTGGAGTCTTATATCTCCCTCACTAACTTTAAGCATCATCTCTCAGAGCAGCTTACCGATCACTGTACCTGTACACAACCAAAAATCATCCCCATATTGTTACTTAACCTCTTGCTCTTTTGCATCCCAGTATCTCATACATAGCCCATCTGTAAATAGCCCACCCAACTACCTCATCCCCATATTGTTACTTATCCTCTTGCTCTTTTGCACCCCAGTATCTCTACTTGCCCATCATCATCTGCACATCTATCACTCCAGTATTAATGCTAAATTGTAATTATTTTCAGCACTAGGGACAATGTATTGCCCTCCTCCCTACTCTTCTACATTTGCACACACTGTACATAGATGCTTCTATTTTTATTTTCTATTGTGTTATTGACTGGACATTTGTTTATGTGTAACTCTGTGTTGTATGTGTCTCACTGCTTTGCTTCATCTTGGCCAGGTCACAGTTGTAAATGAGAACCTGTTCTCAACTGGCCTACCTGGTTAAATAAAGGTGTTCTCACCTGGCCTACCTGGTTAAATAAAGGTGTTCTCACCTGGCCTACCTGGTTAAATAAAGGTGTTCTCACCTGGCCTACCTGGTTAAATAAAGGTGTTCTCACCTGGCCTACCTGGTTAAATAAAGGTGAAAAAAATCAAATGAATAAATGATGTCTGTGTGTTCCCTGTCTGCTCCACCAAGAAACAACTAGCTGCTTTCCTGTCTGCTCCACCAACAACTAGCTGCTTCCCTGTCTGCTCCACCAAGAAACAACTAGCTGCTTCCCTGTCTGCTCCACCAACAACTAGCTGCTTCCCTGTCTGCTCCACCAACAACTAGCTGCTTCCCTGTCTGCTCCACCAACAACTAGCTGCTTCACTGTCTGCTCCACCAACAACTAGCTGCTTCACTGTCTGCTCCACCAAGAAACAACTAGCTGCTTCACTGTCTGCTCCAACAAGAAACAACTAGCTGCTTCACTGTCTGCTCCACCAACAACTAGCTGCTTCACTGTCTGCTCCACCAACAACTAGCTGCTTCCCTGTCTGCTCCACCAAGCAACAACTAGCTGCTTTCCTGTCTGCTCCACCAAGAAACAACTGGCTGGTTAAATAAAGGTTAAATAAATCAAATGAATAAATGATGTCTGTGTGTTAGCAACATGTTGTATCCAGACCAGAGGAGCTAGGAGGTGGTATGTCTGTGTGTTAACAGGATGTAGGAGGTGGTATGTCTGTGTGTTTACAGGATGTTGGAGGTGGTATGTCTGTGTGTTAACAGGATGTAGGAGGTGGTATGTCTGTGTGTTAACAGGATGTTGGAGGTGGTATGTCTGTGTGTTAACAGGATGTTGGAGGTGGTATGTCTGTGTGTTAACAGGATGTTGGCGGTGGTATATCTGTGTGTTAACAGGATGTAGGAGGTGGTATGTCTGTGTGTTAACAGGATGTTGGAGGTGATATAATGTAAATGTCAGACTGAGAGACTACAGCATGTTGGAGGAGAAAGAAGATACAGAGAGAAACTATACTCATCATCTCTGATTGTGTCCCAAATGGCTCACTATTCACTATCCACTGCTTTAGACCAGAGCACTATGGGGCCTAAGTCGTGTACTGTATAGAGTGTATACTGTAGTCCACTGCTTTAGACCAGAGCACTATGGGGCCTAAGTAGTGTACTGTATAGAGTGTATACTGTAGTCCACTGCTTTAGACCAGAGCCCTATGGGGCCTAAGTAGTGTACTGAAACAACTAGCTGCTTCCCTGTCTGCTCCACCAACAACTAGCTGCTTCCCTGTCTGCTCCACCAAGAAACAACTAGCTGCTTCCCTGTCTGCTCCACCAAGCAACAACTAGCTGCTTCCCTGTCTGCTCCACCAACAACTAGCTGCTTTCCTGTCTGCTCCACCAAGAAACAACTAGCTGCTTCCCTGTCTGCTCCACCAACAACTAGCTGCTTCCCTGTCTGCTCCACCAACAACTAGCTGCCTCCCTGTCTGCTCCACCAAGAAACAACTGGCTGCTTCCCTGTCTGGAAACCTTCAATTCAAGAGCTTTATTGGCATGGGAAACATGTGTTAACATTGCCAAAGCAAGTGAGGTAGACAACATACAAAGTGAATATATAAAGTGAAAAACAACAAAAATTAACAGTAAACATCACACATACAGAAGTTTCAAAACAGTAAAGACATTACAAATGTCATATTATATATATATACAGTGTTCTAACAATGTACAAATGGCTAAAGGACACAAGATAAAATAAATAAGCATAAATATGGGTTGTATTTACAATGGTGTTTGTTCTTCACTGGTTGCCCTTTCTCGTGGCAACAGGTCACAAATCTTGCTGCTGTGATGGCACACTGTGGAATTTCACCCAGTAGATATGGGAGTTTTTCAAAATTGGATTTGTTTTCGAATTCTTTGTGGATCTGTGTAATCTGAGGGAAATATGTCTCTCTAATATGGTCATACATTGGGCAGGAGGTTAGGAAGTGCAGCTCAGTTTCCACCTCATTTTGTGGGCAGTGAGCACATAGCCTGTCTTCTCTTGAGAGCCATGTCTGCCTACGGCGGCCTTTCTCAATAGCAAGGCTATGCTCACTGAGTCTGTACATAGTCAAGGCTTTCCTTAATTTTGGGTCAGTCACAGTGGTCAGGTATTCTGCCGCTGTGTACTCTCTGTGTAGGGCCAAATAGCATTCTAGTTTGCTCTGTTTTTTGTTAATTCTTTCCAATGTGTTAAGTAGTTATCTTTTTGTTTTCTCATGATTTGGTTGGGTCTAATTGTGCTGCTGTCCTGGGGCTCTGTAGTGTGTGTTTGTGTTTGTGAACAGAGCCCCAGGACCAGCTTGCTTAGGGGACTCTTCTCCAGGTTCATCTCTCTGGTGGTTGTAGAATTTAACAGCTCTTTTCTGGATTTTGATAATTAGTGGGTATCGGCCTAATTCTGCTCTGCATGCATTATTTGGTGTTCTACGTTGTACACGGAGGATATTTTTGCAGAATTCTGCGTGCAGAGTCTCAATTTGGTGTTTGTCCCATTTTGTGAAGTCTTGGTTGGTGAGCGGACCCCAGACCTCACAACCATAAAGGGCAATGGGCTCTATGACTGATTCAAGTATTTTAGCCAAATCCTAATTGGTATGTTGAAATTTATGTTTCTTTTGATGGCATAGAATGCCCTTCTTGCCTTGTCTCTCAGATCGTTCACAGCTTTGTGGAAGTTACCTGTGGTTGCTGATGTTTAGGCCAAGGTATGTATAGTTTTTTGTGTGCTCTAGGGCAACAGTGTCTAGATGGAATTTGTATTTGTGGTCCTGGTGACTGGACCTTTTTTGGAACACCATTATTTTGGTCTTACTGAGATTTACTGTCAGGGCCCAGGTCTGACAGAATCTGTGCATAAGATCTAGGTGCTGCTGTAGGCCCTCCTTGGTTGGTGACAGAAGCACCAGATCATCAGCAAACAGCAGACATTTGACTTCGGATTCTAGCAGGGGGAGGCCGGGTGCTGCAGACTTTTCTAGTGCCCTCGCCAATCGTTGATATATATGTTGAAGAGGGTGGGGCTTAAGCTGCATCCCTGTCTAACCCCACGACCCTGTGTGAAGAAATGTGTGTGTGTTTTTTGCCAATTTTAAACCGCACACTTGTTGTTTGTGTACAATGATTTTATAATGTCGTAATGTTT
>NW_022261979.1:14216218-14218718 GCF_002021735.2 Oncorhynchus kisutch
TCTCTCTCTCTCTCTCTCTCTCTCTGTTTCTCTCTCTCTGTCTCTCTCTCTCTCTGTTTCTCTCTCTGTTTCTTTCTCTCTCTCTCTCTGTTCTCTCTCCTCTCTGTTTCTCTCTCTCTCTCTGTTTCTCTCTCTCTCTCTCTCTGTTTCTCTCTCTCTGTTTCTCTCTCTCTCTCTGTTTCTCTCTCTCTCTCTGTTTCTCTCTCTCTCTCTCTCTCTGTTTCTCTCTCTCTCTCTGTGTTCTCTCTCTCTCTCTCTCTCTGTTTCTCTCTCTCTCTCTCTCTCTCTCTCTCTCTCTGTTTCTCTCTCTGTTTCTCTCTCTGTTTCTCTCTCTCTCTCTCTCTGTTTCTCTCTCTGTTTCTCTCTCTCTCTCTCTGTTTCTGTCTCTCTGTTTCTCTCTCTCTCTGTTTCTCTCTCTCTGTTTCTCTCTCTCTCTGTTTCTCTCTCTCTGTTTCTCTCTCTCTCTTGTTTCTCTCTCTCTCTGTTTCTCTCTCTCTGTTCTCTCTCTCTCTGTTTCTCTCTCTCTGTTTCTCTCTCTCTGTTTCTCTCTCTCTGTCTCTGTTTCTCTCTCTCTGTTTCTCTCTCTGTTTTCTCTCCTCTCTCTGTTTCTCTCTCTTTCTCTCTCTCTCTCTGTTTCTCTCTCTCTTTCTCTCTCTCTGTTTCTCTCTCTCTCTCTCTCTCTCTCTCTCTCTCTCTCTCTCTCTCTCTTGTTTCTCTCTCTCTCTCTCTCTCTCTCTCTCGTTTCTCTCTCTCTGTTCTCACTCTCTCTCTTTTCTCTCTCTCTGTTTCTCTCTCTCTCTCTCTCTCTCTCTGTTCTCTCTCTCTCTCTCTGTTTCTCCTTCCTCTCTCTCTTCTGTTTCTCTCTCTCTCTCTCTCTCTGTTTCTCTCTCTCTGTTTCTTTCTCTCTCTCTGTTTCTCTCTCTCTCTCTGTTTCCTCTCTCTCTCTCTCTGTTTCTCTCTCTCTCTCTCTCTCTGTTTCTCTCTCTCTCTCTGTTTCTCTCTCTCTCTCTCTCTCTCTGTTTCTCTCTCTCTCTCTCTCTCTCTCTCTCTCTCTGTTTCTCTCTCTGTTTCTCTCTCTGTTTCTCTCTCTCTCTCTCTCTCTCTCTCTCTCTCTCTCTCTCTCTCTCCCTGAAACATGTTCATCCTCTGCTAACCTTCCCATTCCCATGATGCCTCTCTTCAGTACTGGGGCAGATGGGAGAGACATGAAAGCAGCAATATCAGACACATCTGGGCTCTGGTCCAGTAGTCATAACACTGACCTCTAATACATGTTTACCTCATCTGGTCCAGTAGTTATAACACTGACCTCTAATACATGTTTACCTCATCTGGTCCAGTAGTCATAACACTGACCTCTAATACATGTTTACCTCATCTGGTCCAGTAGTCATAACACTGACCTCTAATACATGTTTACCTCATCTGGTCCAGTAGTCATAACACTGACCTCTAATACATGTTTACCTCATCTGTTCTCTGGTCCAGGAGACGGCTACTGTTTAATGGGATCCTAACCATTGTGCCATTGGTATGTGTTTTCATTTTGAACATAATGTTTCTGACCGAAAATAGCTCCTGGATATCAGGACAGTGACTACTCACCTCGTACTGGACAAAGATTTTTTCATTAACGAGTCGGACGCGAAGGATTTACATCAGACACCCGACAAGGCCCAAATCGCATGAGAAAGAGACGGAGACGTATGTCAGGGTACCTTGTAAGGATCCTATGGCGAGTGGGTAATCTGCCTCTGCCATCAGTCCTATTAGCCAACGTACAATCATTGGGTAACAAAATAGATGAGCTATGATAACATATATCCTACCTACTGTAATATCTTATGTTTCACCGAGTCGTGGCTGAACGACAACATGGATATACAGCTGATGCGTTTTACGCTGCATCGGCAAGATAGAACATCTGCCTTCGGTAAGACAATGGGTGGCGGTCTGTGTCTATTTGTAAACAGCAGCTGGTGCATTATTAAGGAAGTCTCAAGGTTTTTGCTCGCTTTGTGGTAGTGTATCTCATGATAAGCTGTAGACCACACTATCTACCAAGAGAGTTCTCATCTATATTTTTCGTAGCTGTCTATATACCACCACAAACCGATGCTGGCACTAAGACGGCTCTCAATGAGCTGTATACGGCCATAAGCAAACAGGAAAACGCTCATCCAGAGGCTGCACTCCTAGTGGCCGGGAACTTTAATGCAGGGAAACTAAACTCTGTTTTTCACCTCATTTGTACCAGCATGTTAACAGTGCAACCAGAGGAGATAAGAACTCGAGACCACCTTTACTCCACACACACCATAACTCCATCCTCCTGATTCCTGCTTACAAGCCAAAAAATTAAAGCAGGAAGCACCAGTGACTCGGTCAATAAAGAAGTGGACAGATGAAGCAGATGCTAAACTACAGGACTGTTTTTGCAGCACAGACTGGAATATGTTCCGGGGTTCTTCTGATGGCATTGAGGAGTACATCACATCAG
>NW_022261979.1:14228718-14266218 GCF_002021735.2 Oncorhynchus kisutch
TTCTGCCCCCTTCCAGCCACTTCTGTCCCCTTCTATCCACTTCTGTCCCCTTCTATCCACTTCTGCCCCCTTCACCCCCTTCTGCCCCCTTCTATCCACTTCTGCCCCCTTCTATCCACTTCTGTCTAGCCACTTCTGCCTCCTTCTCCCCCCTTCTCCCCCCTTCTGCCTCCTTCTCCCCCTTCTCGTTCTCCTCTTTATCTGAGTAGTATCCATCTGAAGAACATGTAGGGACAGAGAGAGAGAGATACTGTACCTCTCCACAGTGCATACTGGAGCCCCTCTCAGAGACAGGCAAAGAGAGAGATACTGTACCTTTCCACAGTGCATACTGGAGCCCCTCTCAGAGACAGGCAGAGAGAGATACTGTACCTCTCCACAGTGCATACTGGAGCCCCTCTCAGAGACAGGCAGAGAGAGATACTGTACCCCTCCACAGTGCATACTGGAGCCCCTCTCAGAGACAGGCAGAGAGAGATACTGTACCTCTCCACAGTGCATACTGGAGCCCCTCTCAGAGACAGGCAGAGAGAGAGATACTGTACCCCTCCACAGTGCATACTGGAGCCCCTCTCAGAGACAGGCAGAGAGAGAGATACTGTACCTCTCCACAGTGCATACTGGAGCCCCTCTCAGAGACAGGCAGAGAGAGAGATACTGTACCCCTCCACAGTGCATACTGGAGCCCCTCTCAGAGACAGGCAGAGAGAGAGATACTGTACCCCTCCACAGTGCATACTGGAGCCCCTCTCAGAGACAGGCAGAGAGAGATACTGTACCTCTCCACAGTGCATACTGGAGCCCCTCTCAGAGACAGGCAGAGAGAGATACTGTACCTCTCCACAGTGCATACTGGAGCCCCTCTCAGAGACAGGCAGAGAGAGATACTGTACCTCTCCACAATGCATACTGGAGCCTGTCTGTCTCTCCCTCTCCTCTCCAACCAGTCAGCTCCAGAACAGAGCAGCTCGGGAGGAGGAGCAGGAACAGGCTGGCAGCCAAGTGGCTTGGCACAGCGCCTAATGATGCCTGGCATGCGTCTGCTCTCCACAACGCCGGGGTCACACCTGCCAACTCTTAGTAAGATGTAAATGTTTCTATTAACAGAGAGAGAGGGAATTCCTCTCCTCCCGTCCTGCGTGTTCTGTCTATATGTTCTGCTGTGATCAGAGGAGGGATCCTGGGCACTGCATTTAGATACAACCCTTGCAAGCCGTGTGTGTGGGCGTATGTGTGTGTGTGTGTGTGTTTTTAGATGTTTGTGTGCCTGCCTGAGTGTGTGTGTGTGTGTGTTTTTAGATGTGTGTGTGCCTGCCTGAGTTTGTGTGTGTGTGTTTTAGATGTTTGTGTGCCTGCGTGAGTGTGTGTGTGTGTATATGTGTGTGTGCCTGCGTGAGTGTGTGTGTTTAGCTACCCTCTCCCACACCCTGCTTGCCGCTCTGAACTCCAACTATCTCTCCCTCTGTTCCTCTGGTCCTCTAGTCCTCTGGTCCTCTAATCCTCTGGTCCTCTTGTCCTCTAGTCCTCAGGCCCTCTAGTCCTCTAGTCCTCTGGCCCTCTAGTCCTCTAGTCCTCTGGTCCTCTAGTTCTGTGGTCCTCTAGTCCTCTGGTCCTCTAGTCCTCTTGCCCTCTAGTCCTCTGGCCCTCTAGTCCTCTGGTCCTCTAGTTCTGTGGTCCTCTAGTCCTCTGGTCCTCTAGTCCTCTAGTCCTCTGGTCCTCTGGTCCTCTAGTCCTCTGGTCCTCTAATCCTCTAGTCCTCTAATCCTCTAGTCCTCTGGTCCTCTGGTCCTGTGGTCCTCTGGTCCTCTAGTCCTCTGGTCCTCTGGTCCTCTAGTCCTCTGGCCCTCTAAACCTCTGGCCCTCTGGTCCTCTGGTCCTCTTGTCCAGCCTGTTTAACATCCTGGTAATGGATGGATGGGAAATGCATGTTATTTTCATTATAAACAAACATTCCCTGGTTCCAGAGTGATGTATTTGTTTAATTTAGTTTCAGGAGTTAAATCGCCCCCAGTGATATGCCTTAGTCATCTCATTCCTCCCTGGCTACCTGCATAAATCTCTCCTTACAGTAACATGGCTCCTATTCCACCTCTGTTCTATCTCTAACTGGGGTTTATGTTCTATTCCAGCTCTGTTCTGTCTCTAACTGGGGTTTATGTTCTATTCCACCTCTGTTCTGTTTATGGAGGGCTGCTGGGTGTTTATGGAGGGCTGCTGGGTGTTTATGGAGGGCTGGGAGGGCTGCTGGGTATTTATGGAGGGCTGCTGGGTGTTTATGGAGGGCTGCTGGGTGTTTATAGAGGGCTGCTGGGTGTTTATGGAGGGCTGCTGGGTGTTTATAGAGGGCTGCTGGGTGTTTATGGAGGGCTGCTGGGTGTTTATGGAGGGCTGCTGGTGTTTATAGAGGGCTGCTGGGTGTTTATGGAGGGCTGCTGGGTGTTTATGGAGGCTGCTGGGTGTTATGGAGGGCTGCTGGGTGTTTATGGAGGGCTGCTGGGTGTTTATAGAGGGCTGCTGGGTGTTTATGGAGGGCTGCTGGGTGTTTATGGAGGGCTGCTGGGTGTTATGGAGGGCTGCTGGGTGTTTATGGAGGGCTGGGAGGGCTGCTGGGTGTTTATGGAGGGCTGCTGGGTGTTTATGGAGGGCTGCTGGGTGTTTATGGAGGGCTGGGAGGGCTGCTGGGTGTTTATAGAGGGCTGCTGGGTGTTTATGGAGGGCTGCTGGGTGTTATGGAGGGCTGCTGGGTGTTATGGAGGGCTGCTGGGTGTTATAGAGGGCTGCTGGGTGTTTATGGAGGGCTGCTGGTGTTTATGGAGGGCTGCTGGGTGTTTATGGAGGGCTGCTGGTGTTTATGGAGGGCTGCTGGGGTTTATGGAGGGCTGCTGGGTGTTTATGGAGGGCTGGGAGGGCTGCTGGGTGTTTATGGAGGGCTGCTGGGTGTTTATGGAGGGCTGCTGGGTGTTTATAGAGGGCTGCTGGGTGTTTATGGAGGGCTGCTGGGTGTTTATAGAGGGCTGCTGGGTGTTTATGGAGGGCTGCTGGGTGTTTATGGAGGGCTGCTGGGTGTTTATGGAGGGCTGCTGGGTGTTTATGGAGGGCTGCTGGGTGTTTATGGAGGGCTGGGAGGGCTGCTGGGTGTTTATGGAGGGCTGCTGGGTGTTTATAGAGGGCTGCTGGGTGTTATGGAGGGCTGCTGGGTGTTATGGAGGGCTGCTGGGTGTTTATAGAGGGCTGCTGGGTGTTTATGGAGGGCTGCTGGGTGTTTATGGAGGGCTGCTGGGTGTTATGGAGGGCTGCTGGGTGTTATGGAGGGCTGGGAGGGCTGCTGGGTGTTTATGGAGGGCTGCTGGGTGTTTATGGAGGGCTGCTGGGTGTTTATGGAGGGCTGCTGGGTGTTTATAGAGGGCTGCTGGTGTTTATGGAGGGCTGCTGGGTGTTTATGGAGGCTGCTGGGTTGTTTATGGAGGGCTGCTGGGTGTTTATAGAGGGCTGCTGGGTGTTTATGGAGGGCTGCTGGGTGTTTATGGAGGGCTGCTGGGTGTTTATAGAGGGCTGCTGGGTGTTTATGGAGGGCTGCTGGGTGTTTATGGAGGGCTGCTGGGTGTTATGGAGGGCTGCTGGGTGTTTATGGAGGGCTGCTGGGTGTTTATAGAGGGCTGCTGGGTGTTTATGGAGGGCTGCTGGGTGTTTATGGAGGGCTGCTGGGTGTTATGGAGGGCTGCTGGGTGTTTATGGAGGGCTGGGAGGGCTGCTGGGTGTTTATGGAGGGCTGCTGGGTGTTTATGGAGGGCTGCTGGGTGTTTATGGAGGGCTGGGAGGGCTGCTGGGTGTTTATAGAGGGCTGCTGGGTGTTTATGGAGGGCTGCTGGGTGTTTATGGAGGGCTGCTGGGTGTTATGGAGGGCTGCTGGGTGTTTATAGAGGGCTGCTGGGTGTTTATGGAGGGCTGCTGGGTGTTTATGGAGGGCTGCTGGGTGTTTATGGAGGGCTGCTGGGTGTTTATGGAGGGCTGCTGGGTGTTTATGGAGGGCTGCTGGGTGTTTATGGAGGGCTGGGAGGGCTGGCTGGGTGTTTATGGAGGGCTGCTGGGTGTTTATGGAGGGCTGCTGGGTGTTTATAGAGGGCTGCTGGGTGTTTATGGAGGGCTGCTGGGTGTTATAGAGGGCTGCTGGGTGTTTTGGAGGGCTGCTGGTGTTTATTGGAGGGCTGCTGGGTGTTTATGGAGGGCTGCTGGGTGTTTATGGAGGGCTGCTGGGTGTTATGGAGGGCTGGGAGGGCTGCTGGGTGTTTATGGAGGGCTGCTGGGTGTTTATAGAGGGCTGCTGGGTGTTATGGAGGGCTGCTGGGTGTTATGGAGGGCTGCTGGGTGTTTATAGAGGGCTGCTGGGTGTTTATGGAGGGCTGCTGGGTGTTTATGGAGGGCTGCTGGGTGTTATGGAGGGCTGCTGGGTGTTATGGAGGGCTGGGAGGGCTGCTGGGTGTTTATGGAGGGCTGCTGGGTGTTTATGGAGGGCTGCTGGGTGTTTATGGAGGGCTGCTGGGTGTTTATAGAGGGCTGCTGGGTGTTTATGGAGGGCTGCTGGGTGTTTATGGAGGGCTGCTGGGTGTTTATGGAGGGCTGCTGGGTGTTTATGGAGGGCTGCTGGGTGTTTATGGAGGGCTGCTGGGTGTTTATGGAGGGCTGGGAGGGCTGCTGGGTGTTTATGGAGGGCTGGGAGGGCTGCTGGGTGTTTATAGAGGGCTGCTGGGTGTTTATGGAGGGCTGCTGGGTGTTTATGGAGGGCTGCTGGGTGTTTATAGAGGGCTGCTGGGTGTTTATGGAGGGCTGCTGGGTGTTTATGGAGGGCTGCTGCGTTGAGGGGTGTTTATGGAGGGCTGCTGGGTGTTTATGGAGGGCTGCTGGGTGTTGTTATGGAGGGCTGCTGGGTGTTTATGGAGGGCTGCTGGGTGTTGATGGAGGGCTGCTGGGTGTTTATGGAGGGCTGCTGGGTGTGTTTATGGAGGGCTGCTGGGTGTTTATGGAGGGCTGGGAGGGCTGCTGGGTGTTTATGGAGGGCTGCTGGGTGTTTATAGAGGGCTGCTGGGTGTTATGGAGGGCTGCTGGGTGTTATGGAGGGCTGCTGGGTGTTATGGAGGGCTGCTGGGTGTTTATAGAGGGCTGCTGGGTGTTTATGGAGGGCTGCTGGGTGTTTATGGAGGGCTGCTGGGTGTTATGGAGGGCTGCTGGGTGTTATGGAGGGCTGGGAGGGCTGCTGGGTGTTGATGGAGGGATGCTGGGTGTTTATAGAGGGCTGCTGGGTGTTTATGGAGGGCTGCTGGGTGTTGATGGAGGGCTGCTGGGTGTTTATGGAGGGCTGCTGGGTGTTGATGGAGGGCTGCTGGGTGTTTATGGAGGGCTGCTGGGTGTTTATGGAGAGGCTGCTGGGTGTTTATGGAGGCTGGGAGGGCTGCTGGGTGTTTATGGAGGGCTGCTGGGTGTTGATGGAGGGCTGCTGGGTGGTTTATAGAGGGCTGCTGGGTGTTTATGGAGGGCTGCTGGGTGTTGATGGAGGGCTGGGCTGGGTGTTTTATGGAGGGCTGCTGGGTGTTTATGGAGGGCTGCTGGGTGTTGATGGAGGGCTGCTGGGTGTTTAAGAGGGGCTGCTGGGTGTTGATGGAGGGCTGCTGGGTGTTTTATAGAGGGCTGCTGGTGTTGATGGAGGGGCTGCTGGTGTTTATGGAGGGCTGCTGGGTGTTTATGGAGGGCTGCTGGGTGTTGATGGAGGGCTGCTGGTGTTTTATGAGGGCTGCTGGGTGTTGATGGAGGGCTTGCTGGGTGTTTATGAGGGGCTGCTGGGTGTTTATAGAGGGCTGGCTGGGTGTTTATGGGAGGGCTGCTGGGTGTTGATGGAGGGCTGCCTGGGTGTTTATAGAGGGCTGCTGGGTTTATGGAGGGCTGCTGGGTGTTATGGAGGGCTGCTGGGTGTTTATAGAGGGCTGCTGGGTGTTTATGGAGGGCTGCTGGGTGTTGATGGAGGGCCTGCTGGGTGTTTATAGAGGGCTGCTGGTGTTGATGGAGGGCTGGGAGGGCTGCTGGGTGTTTATGGAGGGCTGCTGGGTGTTTATGGAGGGCTGCTGGGTGTTTATGGAGGGCTGCTGGGTGTTTTATAGAGGGCTGCTGGGTGTTATGGAGGGCTGCTGGGTGTTTATAGAGGGCGCTGGGTGTTTTATGGAGGGCTGCTGGGTGTTATGGAGGGCTGCTGGGTGTTATGGAGGGCTGCTGGGTGTTTATGGAGGCTGCTGGGTGTTATGGAGGGCTGCTGGGTGTTTATAGAGGGATGCTAGTTGTTTATCCCATAGACCACCCTCTCAGCCCATCCCATCTACCACCATAGACCACCCCCTCAGCCCATCCCATCTATCACCATAGACCACCCTCTCAGCCCATCCCATATATCACCATAGACCACCCTCTCAGCCCATCCCATCTATCACCATAGACCACCCTCTCAGCCCATCCCATCTATCACCATAGACCACCCTCTCAGCCCATCCCATCTACCACCATAGACCACCCCCTCAGCCCATCCCATCTATCACCATAGACCACCCTCTCAGCCCATCCCATCTATCACCATAGACCACCCTCTCAGCCCATCCCATCTATCACCATAGACCACCCCCTCAGCCCATCCCATCTATCACCATAGACTACCCTCTCTGCCCATCCCATCTATCACCATAGACCACCCTCTCAGCCCATCCCATCTATCACCATAGACTACCCTCTCAGCCCAACACTGCTATTAGTTCATTTTCAGTGCATGTTTTTCAACCGTTCCTGAACCTGTGACCAGACACCAGCTACATCGGGTCAATACCAGAATAAATTATCTATGGGTTCTGTCTCTTCACAACAACATCTACAGATCTGAGTTGTTTAGTTCCCCGTATATACAGCATTCTGTTGGCGGCAAACAATCTCATAATTTAAGTAGAAAAACTCTAAGTGTTGACTGAAGTGTAGTTGTTTGTACCAGATCATGAACCATGTGGAATCAGTAAATCTCTTCCCATTTATTTTGCCACCTGTTTGGAGCAGCTGTCCATTTTCTCTCCCTCAGATGAAACTGGTATATTTTTCCATTGAATCCCAGTTCCTTTCCATTGAATCCCAGTTCCTTTCCATTGAATCCCAGTTCCTTTCCATTGAATCCCAGTTCCTTTCCATTGAATCCCAGTTCCTTTCCATTGAATCCCAGTTCCTTTCCATTGAATCCCAGTTCCTTTCCATTGAATCCCAGTTCCTTTCCATTGAATCCCAGTTCCTTTCCATTGAATCCCAGTTCCCTCTCCCTCCCTCCTCCCTCCCTCCCTCCCCTCTCCCTCTCTCCCTCCCTCCCTCCCTCCCTCCCTCCCCCCTCTCCCTCCCTCCCTCCCTCCCCCTCTCCCTCCCTCCCTCCCTCCCTCCCTCCCTCCCCCTCTCCTTCCCTCCCCCTCTCCCTCCCTCCCTCCCTCCCTCCCTCCCCCTCTCCCTCCCTCCCTCCCTCCCCCTCTCCCTCCCCTCTCCCCCCCCTCTCCCTCCCTCCCTCCTCCCTCCCCCCTCTCCCTCCCTCCCTCCCTCCCTCCCTCCCCTCTCCCTCCCTCCCCCCTCCCTCCCTCCTCCCTCCCCCTCTCCCTCCCTCCCTCCCCCCCTCCCTCCCTCCCTCCCCCTCTCCCTCCCCTCCCTCCCTCCCTCCCCTCCTTCCCTCCCTCCCTCTCTCCCTCTCTCCCTCTCTCCCTCCCTCCCTCCCCCCCTCCCCTCCCTCCCCTCCCTCCCTCCCTCCCTCCCTCCTCCCTCCCTCCCTCCCTCCCTCCCTCCCTCCCCTCCCTCTCCCTCCCTCCCTCCCTCCCTCTCCCCCTCCCCTCCCTCCCTCCCTCCCTCCTCCAGTCCAGTGATGTCCTCCCCTCCCTCCCTCCCTCCCTCCCCTCCCTCCCTCCCTCCCTCCTCCAGTCTGGTCCAGTGATATCCCTCCCTCCCCTCCCTCCCTCCTCCAGTCAGGTCCAGTGATTGTCCCTCCCTCCCTCCCTCCCTCCCTCCCTCCCTCCCTCCCTCCCTCCTCCAGTCTGGTCCAGTGATGTCCCTCCCTCCCTCCCTCCTCCAGTCAGGTCCAGTAATGTCCCGACAGGTAGATCCGTCACCCTGTCTAACGGCTGTAGGAGGTGTTCAGGGTGACTGTGATGTGTCTAAAGTGCAGGCTCTAACAACAACCACGTCTGAGCGAATCGGTTTGACCTCAGGGCTATCAGAGACATTCAGGAAGCTCAGACACTGTTCCACAGACAATTCACACCTCAATTCACACCTCACACGTGTGTGTGTGTGTGTGTGTGTGTGTGTGTGTGTGTGTGTGGTGTGTGTGTGTGTGTGTGTGTGTGTGTGTGTGTGTGTGTGTGTGTTTTGAGTCCTCTGTGGAGGTGGGAGACACCTATAATCCAAGGAAGCAGCTTTAGTTTCCATTTCCAATATAAAAGGTGCATTTCATGTAATCCTTGTTGATTCTCCTCCATAAATCCCTCTTCTATAGACCTGTGTCTGGAGAGGACAGGGCTCTCTGTAGAGAAAACAACATCCCTCTTCTATAGACCTGTGTCTGGGGAAGACAGGGCTCTCTGTAGAGAAAACAACATCCCTCTTCTATAGACCTGTGTCTGGAGAGGACAGGGCTCTCTGTAGAGACAACAACATCCCTCTTCTATAGACCTGTGTCTGGAGAGGACAGGGCTCTCTGTAGAGAAAACAACATCCCTCTTCTATAGACCTGTGTCTGGAGAGGACAGGGCTCTCTGTAGAGAAAACAACATCCCTCTTCTATAGACCTGTGTCTGGAGAGGACAGGGCTCTCTGTAGAGAAAACAACATCCCTCTTCTATAGACCTGTGTCTGGAGAGGACAGGGCTCTCTGTAGAGACAACAACATCCCTCTTCTATAGACCTGTGTCTGGAGAGGACAGGGCTCTCTGTAGAGAAAACAACATCCCTCTTCTATAGACCTGTGTCTGGAGAGGACAGGGCTCTCTGTAGAGAAAACAACATCCCTCTTCTATAGACCTGTGTCTGGAGAGGACAGGGCTCTATGTAGAGAAAACAACATCCCTCTTCACATGGGGGTAGACTGGGACTCTGAGCAGGCAGACAGGTAGACAGACAGGTAGACAGACAGGAAGACAGACAGGTAAACTGTGCCTCACACAGCAGACAGATAGGTAGACAGACAGGTAGACAGACAGGTAAACTGTGCCTCACACAGCAGGCAGACAGGTAGATAGACAGGTAGACAGATGGGTAAACTGTGCCTCACACAGCAGACAGACAGGTAGACAGGCAGGTAATCTGTGCCTCACACAGCAGGCAGACAGGTAGACAGACAGGTAGACAGACAGGTAGATAGACAGGTAGACAGATGGGTAAACTGTGCCTCACACAGCAGACAGACAGGTAGACAGACAGGTAGACAGATGGGTAAACTGTGCCTCACACAGCAGGCAGACAGGTAGACAGACAGGTAAACTGTGCCTCACACAGCAGGCAGACAGGTAGACAGACAGGTAGACAGACAGGTAGACAGATGGGTAAACTGTGCCTCACACAGCAGACAGACAGGTAGACAGACAGGTAGACAGACAGGTAAACTGTGCCTCACACAGCAGGCAGACAGGTAGACAGGCAGGTAGACAGATGGGTAAACTGTGCCTCACACAGCAGGCAGACAGGTAGATAGACAGGTAGACAGACAGGTAGATAGACAGGTAAACTGTGCCTCACACAGCAGGCAGACAGGTAGACAGGCAGGTAGACAGATGGGTAAACTGTGCCTCACACAGCAGACAGACAGGTAGACAGGCAGGTAGACAGATGGGTAAACTGTGCCTCACACAGCAGGCAGACAGGTAGACAGATAGGTAAAATGTGCCTCACACAGCAGACAGACAGGTAGACAGACACGTAGACAGATGGGTAAACTGTGCCTCACACAGCAGGCAGACAGGTAGACAGATGGGTAAACTGTGCCTCACACAGCAGACAGACAGGTAGACAGATAGATAAACTGTGCCTCACACAGCAGACAGACAGGTAGACAGATGGGTAAACTGTGCCTCACACAGCAGCCAGACAGGTAGACAGGCAGGTAGACAGACAGGTAAACTGTGCCTCACACAGCAGACAGACAGGTAGACAGACAGGCAGACAGACAGGTAGATAGACAGGTAGACAGACAGGTAGACAGATGGGTAAACTGTGCCTCACACAGCAGACAGACAGGTAGACAGGCAGGTAGACAGACAGGTAGATAGACAGGTAGACAGACAGGTAGACAGATGGGTAAACTGTGCCTCACACAGCAGACAGACAGGTAGACAGGCAGGTAGACAGGCAGGTAGCCTTTCACAGTCTAACAGCTGATGTATCATACAGATCAACCCTGGTCCACTGTGATGGACACAGACTGTAGCCTCTCCTCTCCTCTCCTCTCCTCTCCTCTCCTCTCCTCTCCTCTCCTCTCCTCTCCTCTCCTCTCCTCTCCTCTCCTCTCCTCTCCTCTCCTCTCCTCTCCTCTCCTCTCCTCTCCTCTCCTCTCCTCTCCTCTTCTCTTCTCCTCCTCTCTACTCTTGTCTTCTCTCCACTCCTCTCCTCTCCTTTCTTCTCTTCTTCTCCTCTTCTCCTCTTCTCCTCTCATCTTCTCTCTTCCCTCTCTTCTCCTGTCTTCACCTCTCTTCTCCGGTCTTCTCTTCTCTTCTCCTCTCAGTCCCTTGAAAGGAGCATCAGGGAGAGGAGGAGAGGACGATCAGAGTGTGTGATTTGTGACTCAGTTGTTTCCTCATTGTTCAATCAGCCAGTTCCCCTCTGTGTCAACACACATCTCTGCCTGACAGTCTCTACTGCCTTCACTTCTCTCCCCCGACGGTCTCTACAGATCATCTCCAGTCACATCTAATCTCCTCTCAACCCAGACCCTCACAACATCAATCATAAAGTTGTGTGTGTGTGTGTGTGTGTGTGTGTGTGTGTGTGTGTGTGTGTGTGTGTGTGTGTGTGTGTGTGTGTGTGTGTGTGTGTGTGTGTGTGTGTGTGTGTGTGTGTGTGTGTGTTGTGCATGTGTTTATGCTTGTGTGTGTGTGTGAGCTGGTAAGTGGAAGAATACAATTAAGTTCCTTAGGCCTCTCCAGAGAGAAGTAAGCTCTGTTATTCTTCACCAACACAATTATACTGAGACTGAGCCTCATGCTCCTCCTGTCTCTGCCAGGATTACAGCATATCTTCATCATCCTCTTCTTCCTTCCTCCCCCTGTCTCTCCCAGGAATACAGTACCTCCTCCTCCTCCTCCTGTCTCTCCCAGGTATACAGTACCTCCTCCTCCTCCTCCTGTCTCTCCCAGGAATACAGTACCTCCTCCTGTCTCTCCCAGGTATACAGTACCTCCTCCTCCTCCTCCTGTCTCTCCCAGGAATACAGTACCTCCTCCTCCTCCTCCTGTCTCTCCCAGGAATACAGTACCTCCTCCTCCTCCTCCTGTCTCTCCCAGGAATACAGTACCTCCTCCTCCTCCTCCTGTCTCTCCCAGGTATACAGTACCTCCTCCTGTCTCTCCCAGGAATACAGTACCTCCTCCTCCTCCTGTCTCTCCCAGGAATACAGTACCTCCTCCTGTCTCTCCCAGGAATACAGTACCTCCTCCTGTCTCTCCCAGGAATACAGTACCTCCTCCTCCTCCTCCTGTCTCTCCCAGGAATACAGTACCTCCTCCTGTCTCTCCCAGGAATACAGTACCTCCTCCTGTCTCTCCCAGGAATACAGTACCTCCTCCTCCTCCTCCTCCTCCTGTCTCTCCCAGGAATACAGTACCTCCTCCTCCTCCTCCTGTCTCTCCCAGGTATACAGTACCTCCTCCTCCTCCTCCTGTCTCTCCCAGGAATACAGTACCTCCTCCTGTCTCTCCCAGGAATACAGTACCTCCTCCTCCTCCTCCTGTCTCTCCCAGGTATACAGTACCTCCTCCTCCTCCTCCTGTCTCTCCCAGGAATACAGTACCTCCTCCTGTCTCTCCCAGGAATACAGTACCTCCTCCTGTCTCTCCCAGGAATACAGTACCTCCTCCTCCTCCTGTCTCTCCCAGGAGTACAGCACCTCCTGCTCCTCCTGTCTCTCCCAGGAATACAGCATATCTTCATCCTCCTCTTCTTCCCCCTTCACATCTCATACTCACTACAGAGACTGGACAAGACATCCTGTCAATCACAGCACCGCCTGAAGCTCCTTAGAATTCAGTGTGAGAAATTAAATTCAGTGGAAATTAAATGACATGTAGTTTTTTTAAACAACAATTATACCCTTTGAATTTACACATATACGTGGGTGTATTTACACATATACGTGGGTGTATTTACACATATACGTGGGTGTATTTACAAATATACGTGGGTGTATTTACACATATACGTGGGTGTATTTACACATATATATACGTGGGTGTATTTACACATATACGTGGGTGTATTTACACATACACGTGGGTGTATTTACACATATACGTGGGTGTATTTACACATACGTGGGTGTATTTACACATATACGTGGGTGTATTTACACATATACGTGGGTGTATTTACACATACACGTGGGTGTCTTTACACATATATTTACGTGGGTGTATTTACACATATACGTGGGTGTATTTACACATATACGTGGGTGTATTTACACATATACGTGGGTGTATTTACACATATACGTGGGTGTATTTACACATATACGTGGGTGTATTTACACATATACGTGGGTGTATTTACACATATACGTGGGTGTATTTACACATATACGTGGGTGTATTTACACATATATTTACGTGGGTGTATTTACACATATATTTACGTGGGTGTATTTACACATATACGTGGGTGTATTTACACATATACGTGGGTGTATTTACACATATACGTGGGTGTCTTTACACATATACGTGGGTGTATTTACACATATACGTGGGTGTATTTACACATATACGTGGGTGTATTTACACATATACGTGGGTATATTTACACATATACGTGGGTATATTTACACATATACGTGGGTGTATTTACACATATACGTGGGTGTATTTACACATATACGTGGGTGTCTTTACACATATACGTGGGTGTCTTTACACATATACGTGGGTGTCTTTACACATATACGTGGGTGTATTTACACATATACGTGGGTGTATTTACACATATACGTGGGTGTATTTACACATATACGTGGGTGTCTTTACACATATACGTGGGTGTTTCATGAAAGTAGAGGTGTTTTCATATCCTTTTCAATTGCTAATTGTTCAACAGATATTGAAATTTAGAAATAGACAGAACCTTCTCCAGTGATTACTCTCTAAATTACCTCAGACTAGGGTAGGTGTGTTCAGTACTCTCTATATTACCTCATCAGACTATGGGAGGTGTGTTCAGTACTCTCTATATTACCTCATCAGACTATGGGAGGTGTGTTCAGTACTCTCTATACTACCTCATCAGACTATGGGAGGTGTGTTCAGTACTCTCTATATTACCTCATCAGACTAGGGGAGGTGTGTTCAGTACTCTCTATATTACCTCATCAGACTAGGGGAGGTGTGTTCAGTACTCTCTATATTACCTCCTCAGACTATGGGAGGTGTGTTCAGTACTCTCTATATTACCTCATCAGACTATGGGAGGTGTGTTCAGTACTCTCTATATTACCTCATCAGACTATGGGAGGTGTGTTCAGTACTCTCTATATTACCTCATCAGACTATAGGAGGTGTGTTCAGTACTCTCTATATTACCTCATCAGACTACGGGAGGTGTTTTCAGTACTCTCTATATTACCTCATCAGACTAGGGGAGATGTGTTCAGTACTCTCTATATTACCTCCTCAGACTATGGGAGGTGTGTTCAGTACTCTCTATATTACCTCATCAGACTAGGGTAGGTGTGTTCAGTACTCTCTATACTACCTCATCAGACTATGGGAGGTATGTTCAGTACTCTCTATATTACCTCATCAGACTAGGGGAGATGTGTTTAGTACTCTCTATATTACCTCCTCAGACTATGGGAGGTGTGTTCAGTACTCTCTATATTACCTCATCAGACTAGGGTAGGTGTGTTCAGTACTCTCTAAATGACCTCATCAGACTAGGGTAGGTGTGTTCAGTACTCTCTATATTACCTCATCAGACTATGGGAGGTGTGTTCAGTACTCTCTATATTACCTCATCAGACTATGGGAGGTGTGTTCAGTACTCTCTATACTACCTCATCAGACTATGGGAGGTGTGTTCAGTACTCTCTATATTACCTCATCAGACTAGGGGAGGTGTGTTCAGTACTCTCTATATTACCTCATCAGACTAGGGGAGGTGTGTTCAGTACTCTCTATATTACCTCCTCAGACTATGGGAGGTGTGTTCAGTACTCTCTATATTACCTCATCAGACTATGGGAGGTGTGTTCAGTACTCTCTATATTACCTCATCAGACTATGGGAGGTGTGTTCAGTACTCTCTATATTACCTCATCAGACTATAGGAGGTGTGTTCAGTACTCTCTATATTACCTCATCAGACTACGGGAGGTGTTTTCAGTACTCTCTATATTACCTCATCAGACTAGGGGAGATGTGTTCAGTACTCTCTATATTACCTCCTCAGACTATGGGAGGTGTGTTCAGTACTCTCTATATTACCTCATCAGACTAGGGTAGGTGTGTTCAGTACTCTCTATATTACCTCATCAGACTATGGGATGTGTGTTCAGTACTCTCTATACTACCTCATCAGACTATGGGAGGTATGTTCAGTACTCTCTATATTACCTCATCAGACTAGGGGAGATGTGTTTAGTACTCTCTATATTACCTCCTCAGACTATGGGAGGTGTGTTCAGTACTCTCTATATTACCTCATCAGACTAGGGTAGGTGTGTTCAGTACTCTCTAAATTACCTCATCAGACTAGGGTAGGTGTGTTCAGTACTCTCTATATTACCTCATCAGACTATGGGAGGTGTGTTCAGTACTCTCTATATTACCTCATCAGACTATGGGAGGTGTGTTCAGTACTCTCTATACTACCTCATCAGACTATGGGAGGTGTGTTCAGTACTCTCTATATTACCTCATCAGACTAGGGGAGGTGTGTTCAGTACTCTCTATATTACCTCATCAGACTAGGGGAGGTGTGTTCAGTAGTCTCTATATTACCTCCTCAGACTATGGGAGGTGTGTTCAGTACTCTCTATATTACCTCATCAGACTATGGGAGGTGTGTTCAGTACTCTCTATATTACCTCATCAGACTATGGGAGGTGTGTTCAGTACTCTCTATATTACCTCATCAGACTATAGGAGGTGTGTTCAGTACTCTCTATATTACCTCATCAGACTACGGGAGGTGTTTTCAGTACTCTCTATATTACCTCATCAGACTAGGGGAGATGTGTTCAGTACTCTCTATATTACCTCCTCAGACTATGGGAGGTGTGTTCAGTACTCTCTATATTACCTCATCAGACTAGGGGAGGTGTGTTCAGTACTCTCTATATTACCTCATCAGACTATGAGAGGTGTGTTCAGTACTCTCTATATTACCTCATCAGACTATGGGATGTGTGTTCAGTACTCTCTATACTACCTCATCAGACTATGGGAGGTGTGTTCAGTACTCTCTATATTACCTCATCAGACTATGGGAGGTGTGTTCAGTACTCTCTATATTACCTCATCAGACTATGGGAGGTGTGTTCAGTACTCTCTATATTACCTCATCAGACTATGGGAGGTGTGTTCAGTACTCTCTATATTACCTCATCAGACTATGGGAGGTGTGTTCAGTACTCTCTATATTACCTCATCAGACTATGGGAGGAAGTGTTCAGTACTCTCTATGTTACCTCATCAGACTATGGGAGGTGTGTTCAGTACTCTCTATATTACCTCATCAGACTATGGGAGGTGTGTTCAGTACTCTCTATATTACCTCATCAGACTATGGGAGGTGTGTTCAGTACTCTCCATATTACCTCATCAGACTATGGGAGGTGTGTTCAGTACTCTCTATATTACCTCATCAGACTATGGGAGGTGTGTTCAGTACTCTCTATATTACCTCATCAGACTATGGGAGATGTGTTCAGTACTCTCTATATTACCTCATCAGACTATGGGAGGTGTGTTCAGTACTCTCTATATTACCTCATCAGACTATGGGAGGTGTGTTCAGTACTCTCTATACTACCTCATCAGACTATGGGAGGTGTGTTCAGTACTCTCTATACTACCTCATCAGACTATGGGAGGTGTGTTCAGTACTCTCTATACTACCTCATCAGACTATGGGAGGTGTGTTCAGTACTCTCTATACTACCTCATCAGACTATGGGAGGTGTGTTCAGTACTCTCTATACTACCTCATCAGACTATGGGAGGTGTGTTCAGTACTCTCTATACTACCTCATCAGACTATGGGAGGTGTGTTCAGTACTCTCTATACTACCTCATCAGACTATGGGAGGTGTGCTCGTTGTGGTACAGTTCTATGTGTAATTCACAGAGAGTGAACTTGGCAGTGTGTGTATTCTCATTTAAATACAGTCACAACATTAAGCAATGTTATTTAGCTGCTCCTTCAGTCCAGTCAAGACAATACACCACATATTTCAGTTAAAACACAACAGACTGTTTTTCAGATCTGTTGGGGAATTCATGGTCAGGGCGGCAATATGGAGGAACATCAATATGGAGGAACATCAATATGGAGGAACATTAATATGGAGGAACATCAATATGAACATCAATATGGAGGAACATCAATATGAACATTAATATGGAGGAACATCAATATGAACATCAATATGGAGGAACATCAATATGAACATCAATATGGAGGAACATCATTATGGAGGAACATCAATATGGAGGAACATCAAAATGGAGGAACATCAATATGGAGGAACATCAATATGGAGGAACATCAATATGAACATCAATATGGAGGAACATCAATATGGAGGAACATCAATATGGAGGAACATCAATATGGAGGAACATCAATATGGAGGAACATCAATATGGAGGAACATCAACATGGAGGAACATCAATATGGAGGAACATCAATATGGAGGAACATCAATATGGAGGAACATCAATATGGAGGAACATCAATATGGAGGAACATCAATATGGAGGAACATCAATATGGAGGAACATCAATATGAACATCAATATGGAGGAACATCAATATGGAGGAACATCAATATGGAGGAACATCAATATGAACATCAATATGGAGGAACATCAATATGAACATCAATATGGAGGAACATCAATATGGAGGAACATCAATATGAACATCAATATGGAGGAACATCAATATGGAGGAACATCAATATGAACATCAATATGGAGGAACATCAATATGGAGGAACATCAATATAAACATCAATATGAACATCAATATGGAGGAACATCAATATGGAGGAACATCAATATGGAGGAACATCAATATGAACATCAATATGGAGGAACATCAATATGGAGGAACATCAATATGAACATCAATATGGAGGAACATCAATATGGAGGAACATCAATATGAACATCAATATGAACATCAATATGGAGGAACATCAATATGGAGGAACATCAATATGAACATCAATATGGACATCAATATGGAGGAACATCAATATGGAGGAACATCAATATGGAGGAACATCAATATGAACATCAATATGAAACATCAATATGGAGGAACATCAATATGGAGGAACCTCAATATGGAGGAACATCAATATGGAGGAACATTAATATGGAGGAACGTCAATATGGAGGAACATCAATATGGAGGAACGTCAATATGGAGGAACATCAATATGGAGGAACGTCAATATGGAGGAACATCAATATGGAGGAACATCAATATGGAGGAACATCAATATGAACATCAATATGGAGGAACATCAATATGAACATCAATATGGAGGAACATCAATTGGAGGAACATCAATATGAACATCAATATGAACATCAATATGGAGGAACATCAATGTGGAGGAACCTCAATATGGAGGAACATCAATATGGAGGAACATTAATATGGAGGAACGTCAATATGGAGGAACATCAATATGGAGGAACGTCAATATGGAGGAACATCAATATGGAGGAACGTCAATATGGAGGAACATCAATATGGAGGAACATCAATATGGAGGAACATCAATATGAACATCAATATGGAGGAACATCAATATGAACATCAATATGGAGGAACATCAATATGGAGGAACATCAATATGAACATCAATATGGAGGAACATCAATATGGAGGAACATCAATATGGAGGAACATCAATATGGAGGAACATCAATATGGAGGAACATCAATATGGAGGAACATCAACATGGAGGAACATCAATATGGAGGAACATCAATATGGAGGAACATCAATATGAACATCAATATGGAGGAACATCAATATGAACATCAATATGGAGGAACATCAATATGAACATCAATATGAACATCAATATGGAGGAACATCAATATGGAGGAACATCAATATGGAGGAACATCAATATGAACATCAATATGGAGGAACATCAATATGAACATCAATATGGAGGAACATCAATATGGAGGAACATCAATATGGAGGAACATCAATATGGAGGAACATCAATATGAACATCAATATGGAGGAACATCAATATGGAGGAACATCAATATGAACATCAATATGAACATCAATATGGAGGAACATCAATATGGAGGAACATCAATATGGAGGAACATCAATATGAACATCAATATGGAGGAACATCAATTCAATATGGAGGAACATCAATATGGAGGAACATCAATATGGAGGAACATCAATATGGAGGAACATCAATATGAACATCAATATGGAGGAACATCAATATGAACATCAATATGAACATCAATATGGACATCAATATGGAGGAACATCAATATGGAGGAACATCAATATGGAGGAACATCAATATGGAGGAACATCAATATGAACATCAATATGGAGGAACATTAATATGGAGGAACATCAATATGGAGGAACATCAATATGGAGGAACATCAATATGGAGGAACATCAATATGGAGGAACGTCAATATGGAGGAACGTCAATATGGAGGAACGTCAATATGGAGGAACGTCAATATGGAGGAACGTCAATATGGGGGAACGTCAATATGGAGGAACATCAATATGGAGGAACATCAATATGGAGGAACATCAATATGGAGGAACATGAACATGAACATCAATATGGAGGAACATCAACATGAACATCAACATGAACATCAATATGGAGGAACATCAATATGGAGGAACATCAACATGAACATCAATATGAACATCAATATGGAGGAACATCAACATGAACATCAATATGGAGGAACATCAATATGGAGGAACATCAATATGGAGGAACATCAATATGAATATCAATATGGAGGAACATCAATATGGAGGAACATCAATATGAACATCAATATGGACATCAATATGGAGGAACATCAATATGGAGGAACATCAATATGGAGGAACATCAATATGGAGGAACATCAATATGGAGGAACATCAATATGGAGGAACATCAATATGAACATCAATATGGAGGAACATTAATATGGAGGAACATCAATATGGAGGAACATCAATATGAACATCAATATGGAGGAACATCAATATGGAGGAACATCAATATGGAGGAACATTAATATGGAGGAACATCAATATGGAGGAACATTAATATGGAGGAACGTCAATATGGAGGAACATCAATATGGAGGAACGTCAATATGGAGGAACATCAATATGGAGGAACATCAATATGGAGGAACATCAATATGGAGGAACATCAATATGGAGGAACATCAATATGGAGGAACATTAATATGGAGGAACATCAATATGGAGGAACATCAATATGAACATTAATATGGAGGAACATCAATATGGAGGAACATCAATATGAACATCAATATGGAGGAACATCAATATGGAGGAACATCAATATGGAGGAACATCAATATGGAGGAACATCAACATGAACATCAATATAGAGGAACATCAACATGAACATCAACATGAACATCAATATGGAGGAACATCAATATGGAGGAACATCAATATGGAGGAACATCAATATGGAGGAACATGAACATGAACATCAATATGGAGGAACATCAACATGAACATCAACATGAACATCAATATAGAGGAACATCAATATGGAGGAACATCAACATGAACATCAATATGAACATCAATATGGAGGAACATCAACATGAACATCAATATGGAGGAACATCAATATGGAGGAACATCAATATGGAGGACCATCAATATGGAGGAACATCAATATGGAGGAACATCAATATGGAGGAACATCAATATGAACATCAATATGGAGGAACATCAATATGAACATCAATATGAACATCAATATGGAGAAACATCAATATGGAGGAACATCAATATGGAGGAACATCAATATGAACATCAATATGAACATCAATATGGAGGAACATCAACATGAACATCAATATGGAGGAACATCAATATGGAGGAACATCAATATGGAGGAACATTAATATGGAGGAACATCAATATGTACATCAATATGGAGGAACATCAATATGGAGGAACATCAATATGGAGGAACATCAATATGGAGGAACATCAATATGGAGGAACATCAATATGGAGGAACATTAATATGGAGGAACATCAATATGAACATCAATATGAACATCAATATGGAGGAACATTAATATGGAGGAACATCAATATGAACATCAATATGAACATCAATATGAACATCAATATGAACATCAATATGAACATCAATATGGAGGAACATCAATATGAACATCAATATGGAGGAACATCAATATGGAGGAACATCAATATGAACATAAATATGGAGGAACATCAATATGGAGGAACATCAATATGAACATCAATATGGAGGAACATCAATATGAACATCAATATGGAGGAACATCATTATGGAGGAACATCAATATGGAGGAACATCAATATGGAGGAACATCAACATGAACATCAATATGGAGGAACATCAACATGAACATCAACATGAACATCAATATGGAGGAACATCAATATGGAGGAACATCAATATGGAGGAACATCAACATGAACATCAACATGAACATCAATATGGAGGAACATCAACATGAACATCAATATGGAGGAACATCAACATGAACATCAACATGAACATCAATATGGAGGAACATCAATATGGAGGAACATCAATATGGAGGAACCTCAATATGGAGGAACATCAATATGAACATCAATATGGAGGAACATCAATATGAACATCAATATGGAGGAACATCATTATGGAGGAACATCAATATGGAGGAACATCAATATGGAGGAACATCAACATGAACATCAATATGGAGGAACATCAACATGAACATCAACATGAACATCAATATGGAGGAACATCAATATGGAGGAACATCAATATGGAGGAACATCAACATGAACATCAACATGAACATCAATATGGAGGAACATCAACATGAACATCAATATGGAGGAACATCAACATGAACATCAACATGAACATCAATATGGAGGAACATCAATATGGAGGAACATCAATATGGAGGAACCTCAATATGGAGGAACATCAATATGAACATCAATATGGAGGAACATTAATATGGAGGAACATCAATATGGAGGAACATCAATATGGAGGAACATCAATATGAACATCAATATTGAGAAACATCAATATGAACATCAATATGAACATCAATATGAACATCAATATGGAGGAACATCAATATGGAGGAACATCAATATGGAGGAACATCAATGTGGAGGAACATCAATATGAACATCAATATGGAGGAACATCAATATGAACATCAATATGGAGGAACATCAATATGGAGGAACATCAGTATGGAGGAACATCAATATGGAGGAACATCAATATGGAGGAACATCAATATGGAGGAACATCAATATGGAGGAACATCAATATGGAGGAACATCAACATGGAGGAACATCAATATGAACATCAATATGGAGGAACATCAATATGGAGGAACATCAATATGAACATCAATATGGAGGAACATCAATATGGAGGAACATCAATGTGGAGGAACATCAATATGAACATCAATATGGAGGAACATCAATATGGAGGAACATCAATATGGAGGAACATCAATATGAACATCAATATGGAGGAACATCAATATGAGGAACATCAATATGGAGGAACATCAATATGGAGGAACATCAATATGGAGGAACATCAATATGGAGGAACATCAACATGGAGGAACATCAATGTTGCCAGTCCGTTTTGTTTGGTCATTCCTCCCTGCATTTTCCCCCCTGATCCTGTCATTCTCTAGTTCCTGTTTTCTAGTTTTCCCGGTTTTGACCATTCTGCCTGCCCTGACCCTGAGCGTGCCTGTCGTTCTGTACCAGCGATATGGTAGGTCTTATTGACAAGCTTCTCAAGAGACAAACACTCTACAGCCTGTAGACGTTGACAGGATGTTCACAGACCAGTATAAACCTCAGAGGTAGAAAGAGTTAGGGTCTGACACAGAGGTAGAGAGAGTTAAATCAAATCAAATCAAATCAAATGTTATTTGTCACATACACATGGTTAGCAGATGTTAATGCGAGTGTAGCGAAATGCTTGTGCTTCTAGTTCCGACAATGCAGTAATAACCAACAAGTAATCTAACTAACAATTCCAAAACTACTGTCTTATACACAGTGTAAGGGGAAAAAGAATATGTACATAAGGATATATGAATGAGTGATGGTACAGAGCAGCATAGGCAAGATACAGTAGATGATATCGAGTACAGTATAACATATGAGATGAGTATGTAAACCAAGTGGCATAGTTAAAGTGGCTAGTGATACATGTATTACATAAGGATGCAGTAGATGATATAGAGTACAGTATATACGTATACATATGAGATGAATAATGTAGGGTAAGAAACATTAATTCCCATTATTAAAGTGGCTGGAGTTGAGTCAGTGTCAGTTTCAGTGTGTTGGCAGCAGCCACTCAATGTTAGTGGTGGCTGTTTAACAGTCTGATGGCCTTGAGATAGAAGCTCAGGGTCTGAGTCAGAGGTAAAGAGAGTTAGGGTCTGAGTCAGAGGTAGAAAGAGTTAGAGTCAGAGGTAGAGAGAGTTAGGGTCTGAGTCAGAGGTAGAGAGAGTTAGGGTCTGAGTCAGAGGTAGAGAGAGTTAGGGTCTGAGTCAGAGGTAGGGAGAGTTAGGGTCTGAGTCAGAGGTAGAGAGAGTTAGGGTCTGAGTCAGAGGTAGAGAGAGTTAGGGTCTGAGTCAGAGGTAGAAAGAGTTAGGGTCTGAGTCAGAGGTAGAAAGAGTTAGGGTCTGAGTCAGAGGTAGAGTTAGGGTCTGAGTCAGAGGTAGAGTTGGGGTCTGAGTCAGAGGTAGAGGTAGAGTTAGGGTCTGAGTCAGAGGTAGAGTTGGGGTCTGAGTCAGAGGTAGAAAGAGTTGGGGTCTGAGTCAGAGGTAGAAAGAGTTAGGGTCTGAGTCAGAGGTAGAGTTAGGGTCTGAGTCAGAGGTAGAAATAGTTAGGGTCTGAGTCAGAGGTAGAGTTAGAGTTAGGGTCTGAGTCAGAGGTAGAGTTAGGGTCTGAGTCAGAGGTAGAGTTAGGGTCTGTGCCAGATCAGAGGATCCCCAGTGTGTAAACGACTAATTTACTCCAGAAAGGGAGTATCACAGTTCCCTAATCATCAAGGAACAACATTTGGCAGCATTCTACACAGTCAGCATTGATGAGACTAATTTACTAAATATACCCTCCAGTCACATAATTATATGTAATTTTACCGGCATAATTAACTAATTTAATTACTATTCTTCAAGAGCCTCAATTATTGATATTACAGAGGATTCTGGCTCCTCTCCTAGCCTCCTCTCCTAGCCTCTCCTCTCCTCTCCTAGCCTCTCCTCTCCTCCCCCTCCCCTACTCTCCTCTTCCCTCCTCTCCTCCCATCTCCTCTCGTAGCCTCCTCACCTCTCCTCTCCTCTCCTAGCCTCCCCCTCCCCTCCTCTTCCCTCCTCTCCTCCACTCTCCTCTCCACTCTGCTACTCCTCCTCTCCTCTCCTCTCCTCTCCTAGCCTCTCCTCTCCTCCCCCTCCCCTACTCTCCTCTCCCCTCCTCTCCTCCCATCTCCTCTCGTAGCCTCCTCACCTCTCCTCTCCTCTCCTATCCCCCCTCTTCTCCTCTCCTAGCCTCCCCTATCCCCTCTCCTCTCCTAGCCTCCCCTCCTCCCATCTCCCCTCTGTTCCTCCTATCCTCTCCCTTCTGCTCCTCCCCTCCTCTCCTCCCCTCTCCTCTCCTCTCCTCCACTCTCCTCTCCACTTTGCTCCTCTCCTCTCCTCTCCTCTCCTCTCCTCTCCTCTCCTCTCCTCTCCTCTCCTCCTCCCCTCCTCTCCTCTCCTCTCCTCCTCCCCTCCTCTCCTCTCTTCTCCTCTCCTCTCTTCTCCTCTCTACTCTACTCTACTCTCCTCTCCTCCCTTCATGTGGGCTGCATGCTGACGACAGACAACACATGGCAGAGCACTAACAGCCTTGGCCCGGTTCCTGGGGTCCCTGGGTTAGATAGATGGCCCGGTTCCTGGAGTCCCTGGATTGGATAGATGGCCCGGTTCCTGGAGTCCCTGGGTTGGATAGATGGCCCGGTTCCTGGAGTCCCTGGGTTGGATAGATGGCCCGGTTCCTGGAGTTCCTGGGTTGGATAGATGGCCCGGTTCCTGGAGTCCATGGATTGGATAGATGGCCCGGTTCCTGGAGTCCCTGGGTTGGATAGATGGCCCGGTTCCTGGAGTCCCTGGGTTGGATAGATGGCCCGGTTCCTGGAGTCCCTGGGTTGGATAGATGGCCCGGTTCCTGGAGTCCCTGGGTTGGATAGATGGCCCGGTTCCTGGAGTCCCTGGGTTGGATAGATGGCCCGGTTCCTGGAGTCCATGGGTTGGATAGATGGCCCGGTTCCTGGAGTCCCTGGGTTGGATAGATGGCCCGGTTCCTGGAGTCCCTGGGTTGGATAGATGGCCCGGTTCCTGGGTCCCTGGGTTGGATAGATGGCCCGGTTCCTGGAGTCCCTGGGTTGGATAGATGGCCCGGTTCCTGGAGTCCCTGGGTTGGATAGATGGCCCGGTTCCTGGAGTCCCTGGGTTGGATAGATGGCCCGGTTCCTGGAGTCCCTGGGTTGGATAGATGGCCCGGTTCCTGGAGTCCCTGGGTTGGATAGATGGCACTGCTGGCTCTGGACGGTGCCAATTGGAGCTATGGGGGTGTCTGCTACCGCACGGTTAACACCTGATCTGATTGATCTAGGCCTTGATTACTTTGCCAGCCTGTGAAGGAATTTCAAAGGTGGAAGTGTCTCATGTTCTTCTCAGACTCAGACAGCTGAACCTGAATCCTGGTCTATTTCAAAGAATCTGACACATAGTACTTTATCAGCTTCACTGTTTTAAAATCCAGAGACACAAACTGTCAATCAAAATGACAACCGAGGCAAAAGGCCTGTCAATCATCATTATTCAATCAGACAGAGAAGAACAGTTACATTATACTTAACATTTACCCCCCTGTATATATTGTTATATATAGCCTCCACACCCCCCTGTATATATTGTTATATATAGCCTCCACACCCCCTGTATATATTGTTATATATAGCCTCCACACCCCCCTGTATATATTGTTATATATAGCCTCCACACCCCCTGTATATATTGTTATATATAGCCTCCACACCCCCCTGTATATATTGTTATATATAGCCTCCACACCCCCCTGTATATATTGTTATATATATAGCCTCCACACCCCCTGTATATATTGTTATATATAGCCGCCAATGCCCTCCACACCCCCCTGTATATATTGTTATATATAGCCTCCACACCCCCTGTATATATGTGTTATATATAGCCTCCACACCCCCCTGTATATATTGTTATATATAGGCCTCCACACCCCTGTATATATTGTTATATATAGCCTCCACACCCCCTGTATATATTGTTTATATATAGCCTTCCACACCCCTGTATATATTGTTATATATAGCCTCCACACCCCCTGTATATATTGTTATATATAGCCTCCACACCCCCTGTATATATTGTTATATATAGCCTCCACACCCCCCTGTATATATTGTTATATATAGCCTCCACACCCCCCCTGTATATATTGTTATATATAGCCTCCACACCCCCTGTATATATTGTTATATATAGCCTCCACACCCCCTGTATATATTGTTTATATATAGCCTCCACACCCCCTGTATATATTGTTATATATAGCCTCCACACCCCCCTGTATATATTGTTATATATAGCCTTCCACACACCCCTGTATATATTGTTATATATAGCCTCCACACCCCCTGTATATATTGTTATATATAGCCTCCACACCCCCTGTATATATTGTTATATATAGCCTCCACACCCCCCTGTATATATAGTTATATATAGCCTCCGCACCCCCTGTATATATTGTTATATATAGCCTCCACACCCCCTGTATATATTGTTATATATAGCCTCCGCACCCCCTGTATATATTGTTATATATAGCCTCCACACCCCTGTATATATTGTTATATATAGCCTCCACACCCCCTGTATATTGTTATATATAGCCTCCACAACCCCCTGTATATATTGTTATATATAGCCTCCAAACCCCTGTATATATTGTTATATATAGCCTCCACACCCCCTGTATATATTGTTATATATAGCCTCCACACCCCCTGTATATATTGTTATATATAGCCTCCACACCCCCCTGTATATTGTTATATATAGCCTCCACACCCCCTGTATATATAGTTATATATAGCCTCCACACCCCCTGTATATATTGTTATATATAGCCTCCACACCCCCTGTATATATTGTTATATATAGACTCCACACCCCCTGTATATATTGTTATATATAGCCTCCACACCCCCTGTATATATTGTTATATATAGCCTCCACACCCCCTGTATATATTGTTATATATAGCCTCCACACCCCTCTGTATATATTGTTATATATAGCCTCCACACCCCCTGTATATTGTTATATATAGCCTCCACACCCCCTGTATATATTGTTATATATAGCCTCCACACCCCCTGTATATATTGTTATATATAGCCTCCACACCCCCTGTATATATTGTTATATATAGCCTCCACACCCCCCTTGTATATATTGTTATATATAGCCTCCACACCCCCTGTATATATAGTTATATATAGCCTCCACACCCCCTGTATATATTGTTATATATAGCCTCCACACCCCCTGTATATATTGTTACATATAGCCTCCACACCCCCTGTATATATTGTTATATATAGCCTCCACACCCCCCTGTATATATTGTTATATATAGCCTCCACACCCCCCTGTATATATTGTTATATATAGCCTCCGCACCCCCTGTATATATTGTTATATATAGCCTCCGCACCCCCTGTATATATTGTTATATATAGCCTCTGCACCCCCCTGTATATATTGTTATATATAGCCTCCACACCCCCCTGTATATATTGTTATATATAGCCTCCACACCCCCTGTATATATTGTTATATATAGCCTCCACACCCCCCTGTATATATTGTTATATATAGCCTCCACACCCCCTGTATATATTGTTATATATATCCTCCACACCCCCTGTATATATTGTTATATATAGCCTCCACACCCCCTGTATATATTGTTATATATAGCCTCCACACCCCCCTGTATATATTGTTATATATAGCCTCCACACCCCCCTGTATATATTGTTATATATAGCCTCCACACCCCTGTATATATTGTTATATATATCCTCCACACCCCCTGTATATATTGTTATATATATCCTCCACACCCCCTGTATATATTGTTATATATAGCCTCCACACCCCCTGTATATATTGTTATTTATAGCCTCCACACCCCCTGTATATATTGTTATATATAGCCTCCACACCCCTGTATATATTGTTATATATAGCCTCCACACCCCCTGTATATATTGTTATATATAGCCTCCACACCCCCTGTATATATTGTTATATATAGCCTCCACACCCCCTGTATATATTGTTATATAAAGCCTCCACACCCCCTGTATATATTGTTATATATGGCCTCCACACCCCCTGTATATATTGTTATATATAGCCTCCACACCCCTTGTATATATTGTTATATATAGCCTCCACACCCCCTGTATATATTGTTATATATAGCCTCCACACCCCCTGTATATATTGTTATATATAGCCTCCACACCCCCTGTATATATTGTTATATATAGCCTCCACACCCCCTGTATATATTGTTATATATAGCCTCCACACCCCCCTGTATATATTGTTATATATAGCCTCCACACCCCCTGTATATATTGTTATATATAGCCTCCACACCCCTGTATATATTGTTATATATATCCTCCACACCCCCTGTATATATTGTTATATATATCCTCCACACCCCCTGTATATATTGTTATATATAGCCTCCACACCCCCTGTATATATTGTTATATATAGCCTCCACACCCCCTGTATATATTGTTATATATAGCCTCCACACCCCCTGTATATATTGTTATATATAGCCTCCACACCCCCTGTATATATTGTTATATATAGCCTCCACACCCCCTGTATATATTGTTATATATAGCCTCCACACCCCTGTATATATTGTTATATAAAGCCTCCACACCCCCTGTATATATTGTTATATATGGCCTCCACACCCCCTGTATATATTGTTATATATAGCCTCCACACCCCTTGTATATATTGTTATATATAGCCTCCACACCCCCTGTATATATTGTTATATATAGCCTCCACACCCCCTGTATATATTGTTATATATAGCCTCCACACCCCCTGTATATATTGTTATATATAGCCTCCACACCCCCTGTATATATTGTTATATATAGCCTCCACACCCCCCTGTATATATTGTTATATATAGCCTCCACACCCCTGTATATATTGTTATATATAGCCTCCACACCCCGTGTATATATTGTTATATATAGCCTCCACACCCCCTGTATATATTGTTATATATAGCCTCCACACCCCCTGTATATATTGTTATATATAGCCTCCGCACCCCCCTGTATATATTGTTATATATAGCCTCCGCACCCCCTGTATATATTGTTATATATAGCCTCTGCACCCCCCTGTATATATTGTTATATATAGCCTCCACACCCCCCTGTATATATTGTTATATATAGCCTCCACACCCCCTGTATATATTGTTATATATAGCCTCCACACCCCCCTGTATATATTGTTATATATAGCCTCCACACCCCCTGTATATATTGTTATATATATCCTCCACACCCCCTGTATATATTGTTATATATAGCCTCCACACCCCCTGTATATATTGTTATATATAGCCTCCACACCCCCCTGTATATATTGTTATATATAGCCTCCACACCCCCCTGTATATATTGTTATATATAGCCTCCACACCCCCTGTATATATTGTTATATATATCCTCCACACCCCCTGTATATATTGTTATATATATCCTCCACACCCCCTGTATATATTGTTATATATAGCCTCCACACCCCCTGTATATATTGTTATTTATAGCCTCCACACCCCCTGTATATATTGTTATATATAGCCTCCACACCCCCTGTATATATTGTTATATATAGCCTCCACACCCCCTGTATATATTGTTATATATAGCCTCCACACCCCCTGTATATATTGTTATATATAGCCTCCACACCCCCTGTATATATTGTTATATAAAGCCTCCACACCCCCTGTATATATTGTTATATATGGCCTCCACACCCCCTGTATATATTGTTATATATAGCCTCCACACCCCTTGTATATATTGTTATATATAGCCTCCACACCCCCTGTATATATTGTTATATATAGCCTCCACACCCCCTGTATATATTGTTATATATAGCCTCCACACCCCCTGTATATATTGTTATATATAGCCTCCACACCCCCTGTATATATTGTTATATATAGCCTCCACACCCCCCTGTATATATTGTTATATATAGCCTCCACACCCCCCTGTATATATTGTTATATATAGCCTCCACACCCCCTGTATATATTGTTATATATATCCTCCACACCCCCTGTATATATTGTTATATATATCCTCCACACCCCCTGTATATATTGTTATATATAGCCTCCACACCCCCTGTATATATTGTTATATATAGCCTCCACACCCCCTGTATATATTGTTATATATAGCCTCCACACCCCCTGTATATATTGTTATATATAGCCTCCACACCCCCTGTATATATTGTTATATATAGCCTCCACACCCCCTGTATATATTGTTATATATAGCCTCCACACCCCCTGTATATATTGTTATATAAAGCCTCCACACCCCCTGTATATATTGTTATATATGGCCTCCACACCCCCTGTATATATTGTTATATATAGCCTCCACACCCCTTGTATATATTGTTATATATAGCCTCCACACCCCTGTATATATTGTTATATATAGCCTCCACACCCCCTGTATATATTGTTATATATAGCCTCCACACCCCCTGTATATATTGTTATATATAGCCTCCACACCCCCTGTATATATTGTTATATATAGCCTCCACACCCCCCTGTATATATTGTTATATATAGCCTCCACACCCCTGTATATATTGTTATATATAGCCTCCACACCCCGTGTATATATTGTTATATATAGCCTCCACACCCCCTGTATATATTGTTATATATAGCCTCCACACCCCCTGTATATATTGTTATATATAGCCTCCACACCCCCTGTATATATTGTTATATATAGCCTCCACACCCCCTGTATATATTGTTATACATAGCCTCCAAACCCCCTGTATATATAGTTATATATATCCTCCACACCCCCTGTATATATTGTTATATATAGCCTCCACAACCCCTGTATATATTGTTATATATAGCCTCCACACCCCCTGTATATATTGTTATATATAGCTATTTACTACACCTGTTGTATTCAGCATTTCACTGTGAGGTCTACTACACCTGTTGTATTCAGCATTTCACTGTAAGGTCTACTACACCTGTTGTATTCAGCATTTCACTGTGAGGTCTACTACAGCTGTTGTATTCAGTATTTCACTGTAAGGTCTACTACACCTGTTGTATTCAGCATTTCACTGTGAGGTCTACTACACCTGTTGTATTCAGCATTTCACTGTGAGGTCTACTACACCTGTTGTATTCAGCATTTCACTGTGAGGTCTACTGCACCTGTTGTATTCAGCATTTCACTGTGAGGTCTACTACACCTGTTGTATTCAGCATTTCACTGTAAGGTCTACTACACCTGTTGTATTCAGCATTTCACTGTGAGGTCTACTACACCTGTTGTATTCAGCATTTCACTGTGAGGTCTACTACACCTGTTGTATTCAGCATTTCACTGTGAGGTCTACTACACCTGTTGTATTTAGCACATGTGACTAATACAATTTGATTTGATTGAATTAATGTATAATAATAATGTGGATTTTGTAGAGTCTGAATTAAAAGTCTGTCTTCCTGATGCGTCACTAGAACCGTTAGGTCTGCAGGTATTGGTTGATAAAGATGAGATGATATCTGTCTGTCTATCTGTCCGTCCATCCATCCCTCACTCACTCACTCACTCACTCATTCTCTCTACAGGGCTGCTAGCTGTCTTTTGCGGGGCACTAGAGGTACCAGATGTAGGACTCTGTGGCCCTGTGGGATCCTGCTCTGCTCTGGGAGCCGGCTACGATGCTACGGTCCGTTTACTCTGAGGAACACTGAGACTACGATGCTACGGTGCTATAAGACCTTTACTCTGAGGAACACTGAGGCTACGATGCTATAAGACCTTTACTCTGAGGAGCACTGAGGCTACGATGCTACGGTTCCTTTACTCTGAGGAACACTGATGCTACGATGCTACGATGCTATAAGACCTTTACTCTGAGGAACACTGAGGCTACGATGCTACGATGCTACGATTCCTATACTCTGAAGAACACTGAGGCTACGGTGCTACGGTTCCTTTATTCTGAGGAACACTGAGGCTACGATGCTACGGTTCCTTTACTCTGAGGAACACTGAGGCTACGATGCTACGGTTCCTTTACTCTGAGGAACACTGAGGCTACGATGCTACGGTCCCTTTACTCTGAGGAACACTGAGGCTACGATGCTACAGTTCCTTTACTCTGAGGAACACTGAGGCTACGATGCTACGATGCTATAAGACCTTTACTCTGAGGAACACTGAGGCTACGATGCTACGATGCTATAAGACCTTTACTCTGAGGAACACTGAGGCTACGATGCTACGATCCTATAAGACCTTTACTCTGAGGAACACTGAGGCTACGATGTTACGATTCCTTTACTCTGAGGAACACTGAGGCTACGATGCTACGGTTCCTTTACTCTGAGGAACACTGAGGCTACGATGCTACGGTCCCTTTACTCTGAGGAACACTGAGGCTACGATGCTACGGTTCCTTTTCTCTGAGGAACACTGAGGCTACGATGCTACGGTTCCTTTACTCTGAGGAATACTGAGGCTACGATGCTACGGTCCCTTTACTCTGAGGAACACTGAGGTTACAGTTCCTTTACGCTGAGGAACACTGAGGCTACGATGCTACGGTCCCTTTACTCTGAGGAACACTGAGGCTATGGTTCCTTTACTCTGAGGAACACTGAGGCTACGGTTCCTTTACTCTGAGGAACACTGAGGCTACGATGCTACGATTCCTTTACTCTGAGGAACACAGAGGCTATGGTCCCTTTACTCTGAGGAACACAGAGGCTACGGTCCCTTTACTCTGAGGAACACTGAGGCTACGATGCTACGATGCTACGGTTCCTATACGCTGAGGAACACTGAGGTTACAGTTCCTTTACTCTGAGGAACACAGAGGCTACAGTTCCTATACTCTGAGGAACACTGAGGTTACAGTTTCTTTTCTCTGAGGAACACTGAGGCTACGATGCTACGGTTCCTTTACTCTGAGGAACACTGAGGCTACGGTTCCTTTACTCTGAGGAACACTGAGGCTACGATGCTACGGTTCCTTTACTCTGAGGAACACTGAGGTTACAGTTTCTTTTCTCTGAGGAACACTGAGGCTACGATGCTACAGTTCCTTTACTCTGAGGAACACTGAGGTTACAGTTTCTTTTCTCTGAGGAACACTGAGGCTACGATGCTACGGTTCCTTTTCTCTGAGGAACACTGAGGCTACGATGCTACGGTTCCTTTACTCTGAGGAATACTGAGGCTACGATGCTACGGTTCCTTTTCTCTGAGGAACACTGAGGCTACGATGCTACGGTTCCTTTACTCTGAGGAATACTGAGGCTACGATGCTACGGTCCCTTTACTCTGAGGAACACTGAGGTTACAGTTCCTTTACGCTGAGGAACACTGAGGCTACGATGCTACGGTCCCTTTACTCTGAGGAACACTGAGGCTATGGTTCCTTTACTCTGAGGAACACTGAGGCTACGGTTCCTTTACTCTGAGGAACACTGAGGCTACGATGCTACGATTCCTTTACTCTGAGGAACACAGAGGCTATGGTCCCTTTACTCTGAGGAACACAGAGGCTACGGTCCCTTTACTCTGAGGAACACTGAGGCTACGATGCTACGATGCTACGGTTCCTATACGCTGAGGAACACTGAGGTTACAGTTCCTTTACTCTGAGGAACACAGAGGCTACAGTTCCTATACTCTGAGGAACACTGAGGTTACAGTTTCTTTTCTCTGAGGAACACTGAGGCTACGATGCTACGGTTCCTTTACTCTGAGGAACACTGAGGCTACGGTTCCTTTACTCTGAGGAACACTGAGGCTACGATGCTACGGTTCCTTTACTCTGAGGAACACTGAGGTTACAGTTTCTTTTCTCTGAGGAACACTGAGGCTACGATGCTACAGTTCCTTTACTCTGAGGAACACTGAGGCTACGGTTCCTTTACTCTGAGGAACACTGAGGCTACGATGCTATGTTACGGTTCCTTTACTCTGAGGAACACTGAGGCTACGGTTCCTTTACTCTGAGGAACACTGAGGTATCAAGATGTATCATCAGGATGTATCCTGATAGGCAGATCCTCCCTGTCTGATCTCATCACCGTGTTCTGTGTTGCCATGGTGATAATGAAAAACACAACGTTTATTTATGTTCATCTCTCTGTTCCTCCCTATCAATCCAAGGGCCACGCAACAAACAGTGGGATGTTTAGTAGTCTGTTCCTCCCTATCAATCCAAGGGCCACGCAACAAACAGTGGGATGTTTAGTAGTCTGTTCCTCCCTATCAATCCAAGGGCCACGCAACAAACAGTGGGATGTTTAGTAGTCTGTTCCTCCCTATCAATCCAAGGGCCACGCAACAAACAGTGGGATGTTTAGTAGTCTGTTCCTCCCTATCAATCCAAGGGCCACGCAACAAACAGTGGGATGTTTAGTAGTCTGTTCCTCCCTATCAATCCAAGGGCCACGCAACAAACAGTGGGATGTTTAGTAGTCTGTTCCTCCCTATCAATCCAAGGGCCACGCAACAAACAGTGGGATGTTTAGTAGTCTGTTCCTCCCTATCAATCCAAGGGCCACGCAACAAACAGTGGGATGTTTAGTAGTCTGTTCCTCCCTATCAATCCAAGGGCCACGCAACAAACAGTGGGATGTTTAGTAGTCTGTTCCTCCCTATCAATCCAAGGGCCACGCAACAAACAGTGGGATGTTTAGTAGTCTGTTCCTCCCTATCAATCCAAGGGCCACGCAACAAACAGTGGGATGTTTAGTAGTCTGTTCCTCCCTATCAATCCAAGGGCCACGCAACAAACAGTGGGATGTTTAGTAGTCTGTTCCTCCCTATCAATCCAAGGGCCACGCAACAAACAGTGGGATGTTTAGTAGTCTGTTCCTCCCTATCAATCCAAGGGCCACGCAACAAACAGTGGGATGTTTAGTAGTCTGTTCCTCCCTATCAATCCAAGGGCCACGCAACAAACAGTGGGATGTTTAGTAGTCTGTTCCTCCCTATCAATCCAAGGGCCACGCAACAAACAGTGGGATGTTTAGTAGTCTGTTCCTCCCTATCAATCCAAGGGCCACGCAACAAACAGTGGGATGTTTAGTAGTCTGTTCCTCCCTATCAATCCAAGGGCCACGCAACAAACAGTGGGATGTTTAGTAGTCTGTTCCTCCCTATCAATCCAAGGGCCACGCAACAAACAGTGGGATGTTTAGTAGTCTGTTCCTCCCTATCAATCCAAGGGCCACGCAACAAACAGTGGGATGTTTAGTAGTCTGTTCCTCCCTATCAATCCAAGGGCCACGCAACAAACAGTGGGATGTTTAGTAGTCTGTTCCTCCCTATCAATCCAAGGGCCACGCAACAAACAGTGGGATGTTTAGTAGTCTGTTCCTCCCTATCAATCCAAGGGCCACGCAACAAACAGTGGGATGTTTAGTAGTCTGTTCCTCCCTATCAATCCAAGGGCCACGCAACAAACAGTGGGATGTTTAGTAGTCTGTTCCTCCCTATCAATCCAAGGGCCACGCAACAAACAGTGGGATGTTTAGTAGTCTGTTCCTCCCTATCAATCCAAGGGCCACGCAACAAACAGTGGGATGTTTAGTAGTCTGTTCCTCCCTATCAATCCAAGGGCCACGCAACAAACAGTGGGATGTTTAGTAGTCTGTTCCTCCCTATCAATCCAAGGGCCACGCAACAAACAGTGGGATGTTTAGTAGTCTGTTCCTCCCTATCAATCCAAGGGCCACGCAACAAACAGTGGGATGTTTAGTAGTCTGTTCCTCCCTATCAATCCAAGGGCCACGCAACAAACAGTGGGATGTTTAGTAGTCCAGGAAGTTGAAATAGAAAATACATTTCACAAAGATTACGATAGGCTCGGCTGTGAAAACGATGATAGGTTAGTTGTGGGATGTGATACCCTGACCTCATCCTACCTCCATGTCCACACCCACACAGCCCGTGAATAGCGCCCTTCAGTCGTGTGAACACATTCAGACCATTAACCTCCCGGACTTGGGCGTTATGACTAGTGTGTTATTCGACTACCGATATGATAAGTCTGGCTGTGGAGCCGGAGCAACACTGCAGCTGCATTAATATTGCACGTATTACCCTCCTCTCCTGGGTCCTCTCTTGGTAACTACCAGTGAATAATGCATGATAGAGACACTGGAATACTGTAGAATGGGTTACTGTGGTTTGGTGCATAATAGGAGCTGTTTGCATGGAACACAGACCGGGGGGGGGTCGTTATGACTACACTAGGACACGGGGGGGGGTGGTCGTTATGACTGCACTAGGACACGGGGGGGGTGGTCGTTATGACTGCACTAGGACACGGGGGGGGGGGGGGGGGGGGGAGTCGTTATGACTACACTAGGACACGGGGGGGGGGGGGGGTCGTTATGACTACACTAGGACACGAGGGGGGGGTCGTTATGACTGCACTAGGACACGGGGGGGGGGGTTTATCTTAACAACTAGTGTTATCTTAAAAAATCTGTTATCTTAACAACTAGTGTTATCTCAACAACTAGTGTTATCTCAACAACTAGTGTTATCTCAACAACTAGTGTTATCTCAACAACTAGTGTTATCTCAACAACTAGTGTTATCTTAACAACTAGTGTTATCTCAACAACTAGTGTTATCTTAACAACTAGTGTTATCTCAACAACTAGTGTTATCTCAACAACTAGTGTTATCTTAACATCTAGTGTTATCTTAACATCTAGTGTTATCTTAACAACTAGTGTTATCTTAACAACTAGTGTTATCTCAACAACTAGTGTTATCTCAACAACTAGTGTTATCTCAACAACTAGTGTTATCTCAACAACTAGTGTTATCTCAACAACTAGTGTTATCTCAACAACTAGTGTTATCTCAACAACTAGTGTTATCTTAACAACTAGTGTTATCTTAACAACTAGTGTTATCTTAACAACTAGTGTTATCTCAACAACTAGTGTTATCTCAACAACTAGTGTTATCTCAACAACTAGTGTTATCTCAACAACTAGTGTTATCTTAACATCTAGTGTTATCTTAACAATAGTACATGATGCTGAAATGAAACCCTGATCAAAAACATTCCCAAACTTTTCAGTTTAAAAAAATAAAATAAACTAACATGAGTGTGTTCTCTGGTGTTTAATTATTGTGAATTATTTTTTTACTTTCTCAAGATTCATCTGGTGCTGAAGAAAAACTAAATCTAGACAATAACT